>NW_005434602.1:216097-318814 GCF_000315625.1 Guillardia theta CCMP2712 | reverse complement strand
GAGAGGAGAGGGAAAGGAGAGTGATTGATAAAACCTCATGGAGATAATTCAGTACATCCGTGACTCCATCATGTGTGTACTCGTATCCGAGAAGATGTGCACTGCATTCAACAATCATCACCAACAAAGAAGAAGACGACGACGACAACAACAACAACTATCACCGTCATCATCATCACCACCGTCATCGTCATCGTCGTCGTCATAATCATCATCATCAACAACAACATCAACGATCATGATCTCTGTGGATCCTGCAAGTACAGATCACCTGTAACCGAGGAAGTCTGATCGAGTGACTGTTCCATCGATGTCACAGACAACAACCTGCAAAAGGAACAACGTAACTATCTTTCTCCTGCTGCTCCTCCTCTCCTCCCTCCTCCGCCTCTCCCTCTCGTCCTCATCCTCGTCCTCGTCCCTCCTCAACCTCAACCTCTCCTCCTCCTCCTCTCCTTCCTCCACCACCTCTCCCTCTCCTCCTCCTCCTCCTCCTCCTCCTCCTCCTCCTCAACCTTATCTGTTGAGTTCCACAGGTAGATAAAGGCCCTGATCTCAAACAGCGCCTTCTCTCCCAACACCTACAGCAGACAAGGACAAGATGAGAGGGGGGGGGGACAAGTTTGAAGTCAACCTGATATCTGACAGAATTTCTTCCCGACTTGAGCAGCTTCCCAACCTCCGCGATCTGCGGAAAGGAGGTGGGACAGAGGTGGGACCGGAGGAGGGCGAGCAGGAAAGCAAAACGAGCAGAAGGGGAATGTGTGTGTAGGGGGGGGTAAGAGGGGGGGGAGGAGAGAAGGGACGAGAAGGGAAGGGAAGAGGGGAGGGAACAGGAGGGGGAGGGGAGAGAAGAGAAGAGGAAGGGAGATAGGTGGAGGGAAGAAGGTGGGGAGAGGGAGAGGGAAGGAAGAGGTGGTGAAGCAATTCAGTGAAGGAGGAGTTGGCGTAGGAAGAGCAAGAGGAGGATGTTAGAGGTACAAAACCTGCTGAGGGGTTGGCTTCAGGTTTCCTCCTTCGAACATGCAGCGGTGATCCTCCTATCTTCAACTGTCAGCTCTCGACCAGCTGGGGATCGAGCAAGGACTTGAATCTTCATGGAGAGGCTCGTCTTGGTCTCATTGACGAAAATCTCCACGGTGATGCCGGTGAGAGTCTGAGAGCGAATGAGCTGATGCCTTGTTGAGCAACGAGTTGGGAGGGGAGGGGAGGGGAGGGGAGGGGAGGGAAACGAGGAGCTGGAGGGGAAGGGAAGGGAAGGGATTTACCTGCCCAAGCTTCGAATCTCGGCCAACCTGGATGAAATCTTACAAACGATGCAAAAGCAGAGGGCAGGCGAGAAGAGCATTGGATGACGAAGATGTAGATAAGAGAGGCAGCAATATCACACGAAGAGCTTTGACAAGATAATTGGTAGGGTGCAGTTGACATGCAGGGCAGTCGGGTATCACATGAACGTGGAAATCGCTGCAATAATACACGAGTTTCCCTTGCTTGGCATCTGCTTGCTCTCCTCACTTTCATCAGCAACAACTCTCCCTCCACCTCCGTGACGAACAAAGACGATGTCGGCAGCTCCGCTATGCCTCTTCAAGATGCTCCCGCTGCCTGCTGCTGACACCTTGTCCTGTTCGAGGTAGTCACGTCCAATAGAGCTCCGAGCGCTCAGTACCTTGATGAGCTGGAAGGTCTCTGCCATGCCTGGTATGGCCGTCGAGATACCTCCTGGAGCTGAACGGAGAGATCAGTTGTTGCTTTCATCATTCCTCCCACCTGAGTTGCCTGTCGCATCCTTCGAGGCTCCGTTCCGCTGCGGCGACATGGGCTCACTAGGCATGCGGGGACGAGGAGATCAAGCAACCTGCTCTTTGAAGCCGCTCATGTTCCCATACCCCTGTTGCGACTGGGACCAAGTGAGGACATTGCCTCCAACCATTCTCTCTTCCCTGCCTGCCTGCCTGCCTGCCTGCCTGCCTGCCTGCCTGCCTGCCTGCCTCTCCCTTCCTCTCGCTTGCGGGCACTTGCTCCATGTCCGCATCGTGTACACAAGTTATGTAACAAGTTGAAACTTTCAAACTTCTCAAAGTTGAAACTTTCACGGCAAACTTGCCTCCGAGTCCGCCAGACTCGCGGCACCTCCCGGAGTCCGAGTCACTGGCTGACACTGGGCCCGGCCCGGCCGGCCGTGAACGCCGGACGGACCGCGGCCGCGCCAGCCCCGCGGCGACACGGCGCTGTCACTTAGTAAACCAGTCAATAGACTTTACTCAAAGTTAAGTTAAAAATCAGTACGAGGACAATCAGGAGAGTCGAGGAGGCTTGACCCTGACACTGTCGCACAGGCCAAACGGCGAGAAGAGAAAAGACAGCGAGAACCAAACCTAATCCTGCCGACTGCTGTCCCCCAAACTTAACTGATACCTTCACTATAGACCGTGGCTCATAAATAAACTGTCTGAGTGTGCCCGCCCGCCCGGCGTCGCAGCGCGCCGGCCCGGACCTCGGATCATCACTGACCCGGTCCGACCGTCGGACACCGGTGTCCTTTACTCTCCAACTGTCATAGCCGTTACGAATAGATTGACTAGGCATAACGGTACCTCCGGTCCCTCTAGCGAAGAGACGATGGCGCCTTGGAGCTCGTGTCCTCTTGCCCCGTCCTGCTCCTGCTGCTTCTCTTCCACTTCCTCCCCCATCCTGATCCTCAAGTCACAACTTGCCTTTGAAGCTTGCTGAGCTTCTCCTCCGTGTGCTCTCCCTCCCATCATCAAAAGTTCAGCCATGACAGCTCCTCGGCTCTCCTTTGCTTCCTCCTGTCTCAAGTTCTCGGTATGGCTGCTCGTCCTAGTCTGTAGATCAATACCCGTAGCGTCTGATCCCGTCTTCAGTATGGCCACTGTCAAACAGTCGAATCCTTTTGTCAGTGGTGAAAACCTCCTCATGTTCTCTTTGAGGATAAATGCAACGCTCACAGCAGCGAATCTGTCCAACGTTACCGTCATGACATTCACAGGCTTACACAACCGAAGTGAGATACACCTGCAGAATACAACAAGTCCAGCAGACATGCAAGCGTTCTGCTCATTAGCTGTCTCTCTTGTACCAGAAGGAGCATTGTTTCATCTCCAGCTTTGTGAAAGTTTTGTCCTGTCAGCCAACATAACATATTATTTTCTGTCAAAGTCTTCAATCCGCCCAATCCGCAATCTTCTCCCCAGCTCTACATCTCTGCCTCTGGAGCTTTCAACATGGGACCTTTCTTGATGACGAGGCTGTCAGGGTCGCTATTTGGTATCAGCGCTGCCGAGGAGCCATTGTTTATTACTATCCCGAAATTTGACAAGCTTCAAATATCCCAGTTTACTCCAATAGCAGGCATACGGAATACCATCTTCCTTTCCCTTCAAACTAATTTCGAGTTGAGCTCAGATGTATTTCAGAAGATAACGATGAGGATTGTTTCACAGGCGCTGCCGGCCAACTTGGTCAATTCTGTCTTTGGAAATTTCGATGATACATCATTCTGTGATTCCATGGTTAACAATGTCAGCGATACAACTTATCTTGTAGATCTTATTCTTTGCAAAGGGGCAAAGTTCAGCCCTGGTCAAATGTACACTTCAAATTTTGTTTTTGTGAATTTCAACCAGTCCATTGATGCGAGCGCTGATTTTTTAGTCTCAGCGCAGGGGCAGTTGAGGATATCGATCTTAAGCACAGCGGTCGCCAAACCAGGACTATCACAGTCAGCTCGAGGAGTCTCTGGAGGGAAAGATCCCTTCCTGACTATCATTCCTCGTTTTTTGGTGGGTAAACTAAGTCAAGTCACCCCGCTTCCTGGGGTAATGAACACTTTTACTGTGGAGCTTATGACCAACGTTGATATTCTTTACGAAGACGGAGAAACTATCAGATTGTCTGGTACAGCACCGTCTCCCGTTGAAGTGATACCTGTTGACCTGGACCATGTGGTCGGAGGGAATGGTGGGAATCAATTATTTTGCGCGCGAGGTGTAGTCAGCACTCTTTTGATATCCTCAGATGGTCAGACGATAAACCTTGACTTGAACATGTGCGGATCCATACTGAGAGCCAATGTAAAATATTCTTTCAGTTTCACCTCTTGGAATATGATGAACTCTCAACCAGCCGTAGATTTCCAAGTGTCAGGTCAAGGTCTATTCCCTTTCTCTCCTCAACAAGTTGAAACGACGAGGGGACTCTTTGGCTGCATCAGTGATGGGCTGAGCCCTTTGCGGGTGGAAGTTCCTCGTTTCGTGGTGGCTTCCATCGCTCAGAGCAATCCGTTTCCAAATCGACCCAACCGCATCGAGGTCGTTTTCCGTTGCAATTATGGCCTCAGTGGTGCAAAGTCAGCAAGGTTGATGCTTGGTGGGATCCCTTCCCTGGTGTTGTCGGGAACTCAGAGGATGAACGTGGGCGTGCGGAGCCAAGATGAGCTGGGAAACTTTGTGACAGAGGAGAATCTCTTCTTTGATGGCTCGCAGCCCCCTGCCATGGGCAACTACGGGTTGATGCATTATCAGTCGGGTATGCTCGAGCTGTTCGTTCAGCCTCAGCAGGAGACCCTCTGCTCTAGAACCTACTACTTGACGTTTGAAGTCAACAACGTGGACTCACCAAGGGCTGGTGCGGACATCTACATGAACGTGAGTCAAGATGATTTCAATATTCCTCCGGAACAGGTCCCAAACAATCTCCACGGCCTTTACGGGGTTGAAAACGCGTCTCGCCCTTTCTTTGTGTTCCAGCCATCAATCATTGACAAGACAATCTATCAAGTGTCTCCTTACATTTCAAGTCCAAACTCCTTGCACATTGATTTCGCAGTTGATGCCGACATGCTGGGATCCGAGGCTTCGACCATCGTGATCGCTGGATTGCAAGGCATCAGGCTCAACGAAAGTTTCCAAATCCTTGGCAACAAGTCTCTCTTCTGTGTTGGAGACGTGACAGGACGAGCAACCTGGAGTGGACCCAACGCCTCCGTGTACTTGCGAATCTGTCGGAATGAAACTCTCCCAGCGCGAGCCAGGGTTGCTGTCTCTTTCACATTTATGAATCCTGCCGTCAAGCAGCCCTCTCCTCCCATAGAGATCAGCTGCGACGGAACCTTCACAGTGACTGCCGAGTTGATGGTGCCCGCAAAGTCTCTTCTGCCCTACAACTTCTCTCATCCCCTGATGTTCGTGTCGAGCTTCACCTGGGACTCTTTCTCTCCCTCCTCAGCTCCCAGCAAAGGAGGGATGCAGGTCACAATAGCTGGAGTGGGATTCGAGGAGGCGAGCCAGCCATTCTTCTGTGTGTTCCTGTGGCTGGACGGCAGTTACTCCTTGTCAAGTCAAGTCAACTTGAGCGACGGCGTCAGGCGTTGCCTCCAGCCAGCGCTCCCATCCTTCGAGCAAACCTTCCAGCTGCTTCTCAGCTATGGGGGGCAGCACGTGGGTCTCAGTCAGACGGTTGCGATCGACCACAAGGACGAGGTGCTTCGACTCTCGCCCAGCTCCCCCTCCCCCTTCCTCTTCTACGAGGGATGGGATCGAGTTCAGCCCACGGAGGCTCTTGCGAGCGGAGGTAGGACGCTGAGCGTGTCCGGCTACGGGTACAACTGGCGCAGCATCTACAAGTGCAGGTTTGATCGGGGCAACGAGACTGAGTGGACCACGGCTATCGTGAGGTCCCAGAGCCTCGTCACGTGCCCGACCCCGATCTGGGGGAGGAGGTTTGCTGCGATCCCTGACCGGGAGGAGGGAGCGGTGTTCCTTCATGTCCACAACGCGATGAAGAAGCTCGTCTTCACCAACTTCACCCTCTACCCTGCCGACTGCTCTCGGCAGAACTTCAGGCAGTCCTCTTGCGCGATCTTGTTCTCTCCCGTGTGGACGACATACGGAAAGCTCCAGGTGCTTCCCCTGCTGCCCACCCACCCGACCATCTTCTCAGCTGTCGGAGGCGATCAGATCCTAGTTAGCGGGCTCGGCTTCGACCTGTCGGAGGAATACACCTGCTCCTTCTCCTATCAGTTCGGGACGGACGTGTACGCCTCTGAACCCTCGTACGCTCTTGTGTTCAACTCGACCTCCATGCTCTGCAACTTCACCCTATGGAGTCACCACGCTGTGACCACCGCCACCTTGACCGTCCGCCAGGGCACTGACGCGCAACTGATGCCGTACGGGGACGACCGGCCGATGCAAATCCAAGTGTGCGAGGACTTCTACGTGCTGTCTCCCTCCCAGGGCTCCATGCTCGGCGGGTATCAGGTGACTGTCTACGGCTTCGGCTTCGACCGGACGGCCACGTACTCCCTTGGCAACAGCAGGTTCACGTTCGCGTCCTACCTGACTGTCAACGCCATCACCTTTGACGTGGGTTACCAAGAAATCCACGAGCCTTTGGAGACCGTTGGCCTGCACATGACTGGAGGAGAGGACTCGTGCTCCTCCCTCGACAGGATAACTGAGTTCCAGTTCAGCTTCCTGTCGGCCTGGGTCATGAGATCCCCGAAGCATGTCGATCCTCTCATGGACCAACTCGTCATCGAGATGTACGGCGTTAACCTCTCCCACACCTTCCGCTGTCTCTTCTTCGGCCCCTACAACGCTTCTGTCAATGGGCTCCTCCTCCCTCTCGAGAGCAAACTCCTCTGCGACTTACCGCAGGATGAAAACTCCACCTTCGGGTACGGCGATCAGTTCCAAGTGCAAGTCTTCGATGACGACGAGCAGCAGTTCGTTGTAGGGGTGGGCGACCTTGCAGTCATCATGGTCCATGCTAATCGACCTCCTACTTTTGTGCTTGATTTGCCCTGGAAGAAAGTCGACCAGGAGACTGGTTTCACCATCTTCCAGCTAGCCTCCAACATCTCCGTCGGGTTTGATGGGCCGCTGGAGGCTGAGCAGACTTTGACCTTCGTCGTTGACTACCAGCCCGGCTTCCTGCTCGCCCGCCCACCCCAGCTGTTCCCCAACGGCACCTTTGTCATCGCGACGAACGTGGCAAAGAGCGGAGTCGTCACCATAGACGTGAAGCTGGTGGACAACGGGGGGACCCTCTATGGCGGGAGAAACGAGTCCCTCACTCGCAGGTTCTACCTCATCATACGGCCCAAGGGCTCACTGCAGCAGGTCTCGACTGGGACCTCGGTGACTGTGCGAGAAGGGGAGGGGTTCTATCAACTGTTTGTCAACATCTCGGGAAATTTTGACGTGTACCCTCTGCAAGACTACTCGATCACCAGCCGGCCGATCTCAGGATGTGAGAGGTACATGTTCCAGCCAAACTTCGAGCCGTTGGTTGAGAATGACGGAATCTTCACCTTCAAGACTGAAGAGTTTGCCTTCGGAGACGCTCTTTTCTCCTACGAGGTCCGGACATCAAACAGCGCCTCCAACTCAGTTCGGCTCTCGGACTACAACATCTCAATCACCGTTGAGCCTGTCAACCAGCCGCCGACCTTTAGCGTCGCTGGTGCTGATCGGTTTGTCATGCTGGAATGCACTTCAACGGCTTGTCAAACTCTAATTCCCAGCGCGATACACTCGAAGTACCCGATGGTCTCATACACCACGTGCGTGTTAAAATTCAGCCAACTGCTGCAGGAGAACCTGGAGTGCCAGCCATGGATCGTCGGCTGGTGCGAAGACGATCAGAATGTGTCGATGCTCTTCAACTACTCGAGCGACCTGATCTTCCCTGGATCCATGTTGATCGAAGAGTCCAGCTCGAACCGATCTGTCGCTGACTTGCTCTTTAACCTGGTCCCTCACAGCAACGGCCAGCTGCTGCTCCACCTGCAAGCTGTCGACTCCTTAGGAGCGTTCTCGGATGAGCAGACGGTCGAGCTCGTCGTGCTGCCTGTCAACGATCAACCGAGCATCGGGCTAAATGTCTCAGCTTGCTCCCAGCTGGAGTCTGTTGGCATCAAGTGCACCATCCTTTGCTCTAAGACTGGTGATGGGTTGACCGCGCAGGCGGAGGTGACGTGGGTCGAGGACTGCGTCAACGGCAGCCTGTCCGTGGAGGTCAAGGTGGATGAGAACCACCAGTGCTGGAACGAGAGCAGCTCGCTTCCCCGTCCCTGCCCCCTCCATCGCCTCTTTGTTGGTCGGCCGTCAGCCTTCGGGTCTAAGGACGAGGCGAGTCAGTTGACAACCTTCGAGCTGCAGGCGACAGGGGACGGAAGGGACACGTACTCAAGCCTGCTGAACTTGTTCTTCGAGGATGGAGAGCTTCTCCTGCAGCTCGTGACTGACGCCAACGGCAACGCGACCTTCGACGTCTTCCTCTTCGATGACGGCGGTACCGCCAACGGAGGTGTCAACGTCTCCCGCAGCATCGCCTTGAGCATCGAGGTCACGCCCGTCAACCAGCCGCCTTCCTTCCTCCTCTGCTGCAACGGCGTCGTCACGTTTATCGCAGGCTCGCTGGTCCAGACTCATGATGGAGCTTTCGTCAACATCAGCAAGGGAAGGAGGCGGCCAGACGGGGAGGACCCCGAGAGCAGCCAGC
Organism: Guillardia theta CCMP2712; assembly: GCF_000315625.1. Classification (NCBI taxonomy): domain Eukaryota; class Cryptophyceae; order Pyrenomonadales; family Geminigeraceae; genus Guillardia; species Guillardia theta. The sequence goes on along the minus strand of NW_005434602.1, from coordinate 310,282 downwards.
AGGTGTCGTTCGTGATCGAGTCTGTAGCTGGAGACGAGCAGATCTTGGCGTCGGCGCCAGTGATCTACAGCAACGGGAGCCTGAGGGTGGAGCTGGCGGAGGGGAGGACGGGGGCGGTGAACGTGAGCGTGGTGCTAGTGGACGACGGGGGCTGGTACGGGGGGGGGAGGAACAGGTCGGAGGCGGCGGTGCTGGTGATAGCGGTCGTTGACTTCTACGTGGAAGTCGTGCTGTGTTCGTCGTCCTGGTCGTCACAGGAGCTTAGAAACTTTTTGCATGTCCCCTGGTCGTCGTGGGTGGTCGAGACGGGTAGTGACTTGCTAGCTGGATGTGTCAACGAGTCTCTAACCTTTGACGTCTACTCAACGTCTCTGGCGGTGGCTTCGCAGCTCCAGAGTCAGCTGGACTCGCTGCTGGAGGGGCTGGTGAGGAGGCCGAGGATCCTGCTCTTCACCAATCGGTTCAACATCCCCTCCTTCGTCCTCACCGCCACCAGCGTGACCGTCCTCGAGTGCGTCGACCCGGAGGGAGAGTGTAACAAGAACGTGTCGCTCGTGACAAACATCACGTCCCCTCCCCTCACCCCTCTGAGCCCAGCTGGCGAGGAGCTGGTCAGCTTCACCTTCAGCCCGCTCGGTCACCTCCTGCAGGGGCAGAGCGAGTGGGTCTACGACGAGACCGACGGGGGCCTCCTGCAAGCTCCGGCGAAGTTCGTTGTGGACTGCGGACAACATGACGTCTACCGTTGGAGGTCCTTCGGCAAGTGCGCGACTGCTCAGCTTTTCTTCAACATCAGCAAGTTTTTCGTGGGGTCTGCGGTGTACGAGGTAAGGATGGTTGGGTCGAGCATTGCCTTCAACTTCTCCATCGTCGTCGCTCCTGTCGTGCGGCTGCCGAGCTTCTCCTTGCACGCTGCCGAGCTGACGCTGCTGGAGCACCAAGGGAGCATCTTCAAGCCTGAGTTCTTCTATGACATCTTCCCGGGAACGTACGTTGACAGCGCCAGCCTCTTGCTCGTGTTTACCGCAGACAAGAACGTCGTCAGCAATATTCATGCTACGATCAATGCCAGCAGAAGCACAGCTGACTTGAATTTGACCACCGTCGGTCGACTCAACGGCCTAGTCATCTTGACAGTCAGGCTAGAGGGGTACGACTCAACGTGCAACTGCACCGTCTTTTCGGAGAGGAAGAACATATCTCTTGTTGTGCAGCCTGTCAACGACGCTCCTTCTCTCACCTTGAACTGCTCTGTTGTTGAAAGTTTCAGCAACATACTGTCCACTGACTGCTGCACGAGCTCAAACCTCGCTCCGTGTTCCCTTGTCGTGTCTGTGGATCAGAACTGTGGACGCTGCCCACCGGGCACAGCAACAGAACTCTCCTCCTGTGCTACAAGTCCTTTCGTCCTCCCCCGTCTCTTCCTTGGCAGTCCTTCCATCTTCTCCTCCGTGGACGAGCAATCGCAGTCGCTTTCCTTCTATGCAGTTGACGCGCATCCTTCCCTCCTCTTTGACTCTCCTCCCCAGCTCTCTGCATCTGAGTTCTACTTCTGCCTGGGTCAGGACAGGAGCGGCAACGCGACCTTCGACGTCTTCCTCTTCGATGACGGCGGTACCGCCAACGGAGGTGTCAACGTCTCCCGCAGCATCGCCTTGAGCATCGAGGTCGCGCCCGTCAACCAGCCGCCTTCCTTCCTCCTCTGCTGCGACGGCGTCGTCACGTTCTGGACGGGTCCGGGGTCGCAGTTGATGGCAGATGTTGCGAGGAACATCAGCAAGGGGAGGAGGCGGCCAGACGGGGAGGACCCCGAGAGCAGCCAGCAGGTGTCGTTCGTGATCGAGTCTGTAGCTGGGGACGAGCAGATCTTGGCGTCGGCGCCAGTAATCTACAGCAACGGGAGCCTGAGGGTGGAGCTGGCGGAGGGGAGGACGGGGGCGGTGAACGTGAGCGTGGTGCTAGTGGACGACGGGGGCTGGTACGGGGGGGGGAGGAACAGGTCGGAGGCGGCGGTGCTGGTGATAGCGGTCGTTGACTCATACCTATCGATGGAGATCCGGTTGAAGGATTCGATCTTCACGCCGCAAGTGATGGCAGAGACGAAGAGGCTTATCGCCTCTCTCCTTCACCTCCCGTTCCTGTCGTGGGTCTGCAGCTGCGAGGAGAGCTCGTGCGATTTTCCGCTGTGCAGCCGTATGACAAGCTTACAGTACCCGATGGCAGTCGCGGTTGTCAACGTCAGGGCGCTCAACGCTACGGATGCCATGGGATACCTCGAGGCCTCGCTCAGCGTCGCAGAAACCCTGCGGTCTCAAGTGTTTCCTGGCCTGGGAGCCATTGACATCAACTCGACTGCCTTCAGGAAGAACCTGAGGCAGACTCCCTCCTTCAACATCGACACCTCCACCGTCGCTGATCTCCTGGAGAACGTGGAGGAAGATGCGAATGTGACAGTTATCCCCAACTTCATCGTCAATATTGTTGCGCAGCCCGACACTCCCTACGACCACAGCGGCAACGAACTGATCTACTTCTCCATCTCCCCGATCCGCCACCGCCTGTTTCTCAACAACTCATACTCCAACGACTCGACTGACGGGGGCCTGATGGCTCAACCCCCCAACATTTCCTCTGTCTGTCACGTCGTCTGTCAGTCAGCGACGTTGAGCCTCCTCCCAAGACGCTTCTGGAACGGCCTCGTCGAGTTTCAGGTAGTGATGCACCAGTCGGAGATCTCCCACACCCTCCTCCTCCAGATCCACCCGGTCAACCAGCTCCCGACGTTCCTCGTCCAGCCGCAGATCTATGCTCTCTCTGACTCCAATCAAATCCTCCGCGATCTCGTCTACAGCGTGTCCGCTGGCCCGCTCGAAGAGTCTTGGCAGGTCTTGACAGGCTCCATTCTGCTGCAGGATACTCTCGTTGGCGAGACTGTGCTGCAGGGGGTCAAGGGAAACCTTCACGTCAATCTCAAGGCTCCTCCTCTCGCTCCTGGTTGGAACAATCTGACGATGCGGGTCACTGACTCTGCTGGAGGGTCAACAGAGCAGCCCTTCCAGCTCTACCTGTTCACCTTGAAGGAAGTCCCTCCCATATACGGCAACGATCAATGTATCTTCTCCTGCGAGCTCAGCGGCTTCCTCTCCCCGATCCCGACACAAGGACCAGCTCTCAACTACTCGCTCCAGGTGCCCGACCGATCGCTCCTGGTCTCCATGGACTTGAGCCCGACGGGGTCGCTGTACTGGGTCACCAAGAGGAACGCTCTCGGCAACTTCAGCATCATCGTTAACGTCACCTGGTACAACCCGATCTTCCAGCGCGTCGACTCCACCTGGCAGCTCCTCCTCCTCACCATCGCCTGCGCCAACCAGCCCCCCGTCTTCTCCCTCGATCGCCAGCTGCTGATCCTGAACCAGCACGACGAGGGCCAAAATCTTCTGGTGGGCCTTGCTGGGGACGTCAGGCCCAGTGAGGTGGTGGACGTCTGCGGTGAAGCACAACAGCTCGTGACCTTCGAGCTTGTCGACGTCTCGAGCTCCACCGGCTCCTCCGGCTGCGGCGTCGACAGGCTGTCGATCTTCCCTCCGACCTCCTGTGCCTCCTCCCCGCAGCTCCTCGACTTTATCTCCCCGCCTGCTGTCCTCGCCAACGGCTCCATCGTCTTCGAGCTCGCGCCCCGCGCCTTCGGCCTCTCCTCCTACAACCTGACCCTGTACGATGACGGGTCGCCGCCTGCTCGCTCGCCGACGTCGGAAGTTTGCATCCTCGTGCATCCGGTGAACCATGCTCCCTCCTTCAGCATGCTCGTCAACGAGGTGACAGTCCTCGAGTGCACAGCGCAAGAGGCCTGCGCACACACGCGGCTGATCGTCGAGAACATCTCAGCTGGGGTCGACGAGGCGTGTCAAAGTCTCTCCTTCCTCGTCGTTCCGTTCTCAGCTCGCATCCCAGCAGTCCCCCTCAAGGAATGGCAGAGTGTCGAGATCGACGAGCTCAACGGAGCCAACCAGCTTCACGGCGACCTCCAGCTGTTTGCCAGCTCGACGGACATAGTCGTGGACGTGGCGAGTGGGAACATCTCCTTCCTGTTGGAGCCGCAGAGAAACGGGCGAGTCGTCTTCAACGTCTTCTTGCGCGACGACGGAGGGGCAGCCCATGGCGGCAAGAACCTCTCGCTGCCTGCTCCACTCCGTCTCATCGTGCTGCCAGTCAACCAGGCGCCCACGTTCACCCTGACCTCCTCCATCTTCATGTTGGAAGAGGCAGAGGCCGGGAGCTCAGTCACGACGGTGATTGCGAGGAGTGTGGGAGGAGGAGGTTGGAGGGAGGATTATCAAGTCCTCTCCTTCTCCCTCCTGCAGACCTCTGGACCCACCGGCGTCTTCTATCCGCAACTGACTCAGAACGGGACTGACCTGCTACTGACCGTCTCCCTTCAAGCCGCGAGGTTTGGCAACACAACATTCCAGCTGACGTGCGAGGACAACGGAAACTTGGACAGCATCGGGGAGGGCAAGACCGTCGCACAGCTGCATGTTGACGTGCTGCCGGTCAACAGTCAGCCATCCTTCGAGCTCATCACCAGTCAAGTCGCGCTGTTGCGGGGGAAGGAGTGCAACTGCAGCCTCCGATCCTCGTGGCTGGCGGTGGAGTCAGGGATGACGTGCAAGGCTGGCAGCCCACAGGACATGAGGAACCTCGAGACTCTGTGCGACTGCACCGGAGGGTCAACCGAGAGCTCCTACGAGTCTTTCGCGCGATCGATCTCCCTGGGAGAATACGAGAACGGCTGCAGAGGAGGCAACGTCTCCGATCCCTGTTGCCGACCCGCCTGCGTCAACTTGTCCTCTCCCTCCTACGTCGGGTTCCCAACTTGTGGTTGCGAACGGCAGAGCGGACAGTTTCATCTCGTTCCTCTCCCTTCCTCCCAGCCAGCCAATGAGCTCTTCGAGGTCATGCCCTCTATCAGCTTCCCTTGCGGAGATCTTGTCTTCAAGCTCAGGACGAACGCTGTCGGCCGCCAAGTGTTCACGATCCTGCTGGATGATGGGATGAGAAACTCGTCCTCGCACGACCTGACGCTAGTTGTCATGGACTACAACCGCGCTCCTTCCTTCACCTGGCTCGAGGGCGACTCTCTGGCGGTGCTGGAGGACAGCGGCTTCTTCAACAGACTCTTCGTAGTCAACGTGTCTGCCGACGGAACAGCTTCCAGCACCTTCGAGCCCCACCAGAAAGTCTCTTTCACCCTCTGCCCGGCAGGGACAGACTGCCGTTCTCCCCAGCTCGATCTCTTCAGCCTACCGCCCAGCATCGTCGTCGCTCCGTGCCGGCAGGGGCCCTACCTGTGCGGCAACCTCACGTTTCAAGGGGCGCGCAATGCCTACGGGCGGCGGAGCATCTCCGTAAACCTCAAGGACGACGGAGGGGTGGAGAACGGGGGGGTTGACACCTTCACGAGGTACCTCACCATCACGATCCTCAACGTGAACGACCCTCCCACCTTCTCCATCCCCGGCCAGCTGGACTTGACCGAGTCCTCCTTCTACCGCCTCCCCTCCTTCGCCCAAGGGATCGCGCCGGGGCCCTCCAACGAGGGCCAGCAGAAACTTACCTTCTCCGTTGTGGCATCCAGCAGCTTAGACCTCTTCCGCCAGCACCCCCAGATTGACATCAACGGCCAGCTCACCCTCCACCTGTCTCCCTCACGCAGCGGCACGTCGTACGTGGTCTTCATGCTCAAGGACGATGGAGGGACAGCCTACGACGGTCACGACTACTCCACCAGGAACGTCGTCATGACTGTCCTCCCGTCCAACGATGCCCCGGGCTTCTTCCTCCCTTGGACCGTCCTCTGTACCGACATCACCGTCCCTTACACGCAGTCCTGCAACTGCTCCGCCGTCGTCGCCAACCCGACAGGAGCTGACTTCGTCAACGCTGGGCAGGTCTGCCAGCTTTCCGACCGCTCTTCCACCTACAACTCGTTCGAGCAGGCTACGACGACCGTGCAAGTCCTGGAGAACGCAGGGAACAAGTCGATTCCGAACCTTGCCTTCTTCCCCTCAGCCCAGCACGATGCCTTCCATGGCAGCTCCCTGACCTTCGCCCACACTTCCTGGAAGTCGCAAGTCCAGCTGACCTCCATCAGGAAGGATGAGATCTTCACTACCCCAGGAGCTGAGTACGTGACTGCCTACCACCAGAGTGACGACGGCATCACCGCCTACGCCCTCGAAGCCGATCTTAGCTGCCTTCTGACGATGCGCAAGAACCTGACGGCGGTAGAAGGATCAACGTCATGGTACATTTCGGATCGAGTCTGTGAGGGAGGGGAGCGACTGGAGCTGATCTATCAGAAGAACCTCTCCGTCGGCGACGCCTGCGGCATTACCCCGTTCGAGGTGGAAGGAACCAAGTACCTGCTGCCTTCAGTCGGCTGCCCCTCCTTGAGCTCGTTCCCCGGCAACCAGCCCTACGGCTTTAACGTCTCTTGTCAAGAGGACCGTTGCCTCGTCCCAGGCTGCTGCGCCCGGATCAGAGATGCCTTGAGCGGGTACTGGGAACTGTCCCCCGACTTCATGTACGACCTCGAGCAGAGCATGCTTATCAACCCCTTCCCACCTGGACCCCAGCAGCAGCTCAACTATACCGGCAACAGCTCTTACTGGAGGTACAGCTACATGATCAACTCGTCCAAGCCCGCCTTCGTCCCCGACTACACGGTCGAGCTTGCGGCGATCCGAGACCTGGCTGGTGTGCTGGGAGCTGCCCTCTTTCGCGGGAAGCTGCCAGTGAACGCCTCGAACATCGAGCAGACGAGGTCGTCGGCCTTGGACTTCATCATGACCGACGGCCTGCGTGACGCGATGCAGTTTGACGGGGACTTCAACAGCAGGCTTGTCATCTCTGACAACGTCCTCCTCCCCCCCTCGTATGGCCAAGAGTCTCTTCTCAGTCGCATGCCTGGGGGGCAGGGCGATCTCTCGGTAGAGGTCTGGTTCACCATCCAAAGTCTGGCGACCGGAGCTCAGGGTCGCGGGCTCATCAGCAGCTGGCAGCCTCTCACTACCTGCGAAGCTGGTTGGAAACTTTTCTACACGTTGAGCGACTCCTTCCAGCTGCAGTGGGCGGTGACGAGCCGGGAGCTGATGACCAACGCGAGTGTCCGCAGGGACCTCGTGGCGACGCTGAGCCCGCCTGTGCTTGGGAGATGGTACCATGTGGTGGCGACGGTGAGCTCGAGCGAGATGCGTGTCTACGTGGATGGGTCAGAAGTCGCAGCTTTGACAGGTTGTCAAAGATGCTCAGCTGGTCAGTGCTCGACGGTTTCTTGCGGGTCAATCTCCTACTCTCAGTGCAGCAACTTCTCCACACCCTTCGCCATCGGCTCCATGTGCGTCGCACCAGCATGTGCGATTGCCAACTTGTCAAACTGGTCGTCCCATGTCGGAGCCATCAAGAGCGTCAGGCTGTGGGACAGGAAGATCAGCGAGGAGACTGTTCGTGATCTGTACAACCAGCTAGCAGGGAGCATGGCAGCAGTGAACACACTGGCATACTGGTCTCCTACAGCAGTGACGGACACTTACATCGACATCCAGGGGAGGTTCAGCTCCTCCTCTCCTCCGAGTGCCTTCCTGCAGCTCGGGAGCTACAAGGTCTCAGCAGCCGTGACGGTACAGACGGCAACGACAGCAAGGATCGCCATGCCCAAGTGGAGTGGGCCGATGGGGGGAGCAACAGTCTACCTTCAGAGTGGAGGGGAGAGAGTGTGGCAGCGGAGATGCCTCCAGTACTTCTGTAACAGCACTGGCCTGTCGCCGCCCACGGTTGTGACGTCACTGTCTGCTGGAGCTCGTGTGTCAGTCAGGTTCTTGTTGAACTCTTCTGTCTACCTCTACAACTCGAGCTCTTTTGTGAACCTCTCAGGGACTCTGGATGGAAGAAACGCGTCGGGAGCTTCGTCATCGCACTTTTTCACCTTCCAAGGCTCGCCCTACCTCGCCGTGTCCAAGTTTTGGAACGTCTCCACTACCAACTTGACCTCCAACATCTACAAGCTCGACTGTGTCGTCAGCAACACAACCTCCAGCTGTCTGCGAGCTCGGGTGACCGACTCGATCATCACACAAGGTGCGAGGGAGGTAGCTTACTTCACCTACTTGGATAAGTCCTACCTCGCCGTCGCCAACTACCTCGGCCCTGTGATGGTTTATCCCCTCCAGCCTCCCTCTGGCTCCCTCCTGTCTATAGTCAACCAGACAGCAGGGCTGCCGCTAGACGCTGATGTAGGGGCCACGGGCCTTAGAGCTATCCGGCACTTGAGTGATACGTACTTGGTAGTGTCAAGGTTCAACCCCAAGGCCGAGGGCTTCCGCTCGGAGTCTCGGATGTTCCGGATCAGCGGAGCCACTTGGAACGTGACGAGGCATCAGACGTTCATGGTGGCGGCAGCGTTCGGCGTCGACCAGGCCAGCTACGGCAGCCTTCACTTCATCGCCTTCTCATCTGCAGTCTACGGGGGAGCCTCTGACGTGTACGTCGCCAGAGCCGATGCTGCCACCCTTCACTTCGTCCTCCTGCAGAGTTCTCCTGCTGGGCCTTACGGAGTTTCATCAGTCTCCTTCTTCTTCCCCCAGCTGGGCAGCAGCGGGACCTCTCAGACCGTCGGGCTGATTCTTGGGGCAGTGCAAGGAAACTCCCTTGCCATGCGATGGAACGGCTCCCATTTCATCAGCCTCCCCAACAGCCTCACCCTCCCCTCCGACTGGATCCTTGGGGAGCAACTTGGTTACGCTGTCTCCCCCGGGATACAGGCAATCGCAGAGCTGAATCTCTCCTCCTCCTCGTCGACTTCTTCCTCCTCCACTTCCTTGATGTTGGTTGCCAAGGGATACGACGCGCCTTCTGCCCGTTTCCAGGCAAGCGTCATCTACTCCACCAGCCCGTCTTCTGTCTCAGGGCTCAAGGCGCCTACGTCGGTGTTGACGATACGGATCGGCAGGGTAGAGTACGTGCTGGTGACGAGCAAGTACTCTAGAGGGATCTCAGTCTTCTCGCGGAATAGCAACGACAAGCTCGTCTACCTGTTCCAGTCAAACTCGACTTGTCCTGGGATCTTTCAAAAGTCTGGCTTGACTGTCCCAGGTTGGTCAGCCCTGGCACTGACGCCTGACCAGCAGCATCTCTTCGCCGTGAGCCCCAGCTTGAACGTTCTGGCCTTGTTCTCCATCGTCACTCAGAACGACAAGCTCGACTCGTTTGTCTGCAGGGACTTTCTGTTTGACAAGATGGAAATCAGCGGTGGAGTCGTCGACGGTCTGGACGGAGCCTCCGACGTCTCCTACGAGGCGGCTCGCAGCCTCGTGTTTGTGACGGGCTGGAGGGACCAGGCAGTTGCTGTCGTTCACTTCAACGGCACCGCCCTCAACTACATCGACAGGATCAAGAACGGGGAGCGCAACGTCTCCTCCCTCATCCTCAACAGCTCGTTGACCCGCGTCAACAACAACGTGAACGGAAAGTTCCCGAAGCGACTCTTCGCGCTGCCGGAGCCGTACAACGAGACGCTAGCAACCGCGTCCTGGGAGGAGGGTGCCAGGAAGTACATGGCAGTAGCGACGAAGAGGAAGGAGGTTGGGGTCGTGGTGGTCATGGTATGGGATGAGTTCATCGCGAACTTCGTTACTGTCCAGGAGATCACCAACAGCCTCTGCCTTCCCAGCTCCCTCCTCTCCTTCTCCACCCCCGACCTGGACGGTCAGCAGCAGCTCTACCTAGTCGTCGGGCACCTCTGGCCGGACTCCGTGCCCTGCGATCCCATCAAAGTCTTCCGGTGGAACGCGACCAGCAGCTCGTTCGTCCCTCATGGCAGGGTACCTTCAGCGCTCCCGAGTGGGCAGAGCTACCTGGCAGACTACGACCTCTGGCTCCCCTCGCAGTTCTCAGTGAAGGAGATGCTTCACTTTGACATCGATGGGTTCTCCTACCTTGTCACTGTCAACTCAGAGGAAGGTCAAGTCCGTACCAACCTTATCCAGTCCTGCTCTAGAAGGACTACCTCCTTCTCCTGCTCCTCCAACTCCTCTGTTTCCCCCTGGAACCAGTCCAGCAGCAACGTCACCTGCCCTCCGGCAGATGCCTTTGACAACCAGACCGCACACGCGTCAAGTGACTTCACCTCGGAGTGCACCAACGGCACCTCCTACGACACCAATTTTCTTGACCTAGTCAGCTGCTCGGGCGCGACTGAGCTGAACGTGACGTGCGTCAACAGGACTACCCATCGAATGTTCCTCAACACGACAACGTGCTACAAAGAGGACGTGAAGACATGCTCTGCCAACTACACGTTCAGCTGTGACTGCAACCGAACCATCATCACAAGGAGGGGACCTGCCCGTGTCGCTATCATCTACCGATGGAGCAACTACGGGTCTGCAGTGGCTGCAGGGGACGGGTTCCAGATCTTTCAGGTTGTCAAGCTCAACAGGTCAACCGACGTCTCCTTCGCCTCTCTGCAAGGCACGTCAAACTTCCTGACGTTCGTCGACGACGCGAGAGAGGTCAAACTCTTCTCCTACTCTCTCTCCGTGTTCAACAAGTTCCTGCAAGCTCGGTCCGGTCTGTTCACTCTAGTCGACACCATCATGCTCCCCAACGTCGCTGCTGTCGCCATGTACGAATGGGCGGCCGTGAGCAGTGTGCTGCTGGTAGTCAGCGGTACCTCTCCCTCCCAGCTCGACCCTTCCTTGCTTCAAACCGGCTTTTCCCTCTATCGCCTCACTGTGTCTCCCAGCGGTGCACACAACCTGACCAGGAAGCAGACGGCTGTGCTCGTCCCTGATCTGGGAGTGGACACTGTGCTAGACATGTTTGAGTTCCAGGAGGAGCTCTACCTCGCCGTGGGCAGCGGAGCCTGTCAGGCGGTAGCACAGAACGAGATCGTGAACAGAAGCTCGTGCTACAATCGTGCGTTCGACACCAACGTCTTGCAGTTCCTGGAGCCCTCAATGACGTTTGGAAACCTGACAGCCATCACGAGGGGAACCAACAAGGCTCTGAGGTACGAGCCGGTGGCAGACAGCGAGCTTCTCATTCACAGCCGCGCCTGCCCCTTGAATTTGGGGCTGGTCAGAGACTTGCGAACCCTCCAAGTGACGAACGAGACCTTGTTCCTCGTGACCGATGGGAGCAACTCCCTCGTCCTCTATCACTTCCACTTCGACCTCGTCGTCGGCCTCGCCGGCGCCTCCTCCCTCTCCAGCTCCTCCTTCCTCAACCAGTCGTACGTGTACGTCACTGCAGACCTGGACAGAACCTTGTCCATGATCCGTTACGACCGCAACAGCTCCGTTGCCCCCCGTCAGTCTGACTTCTTCTTCCAAGACATAGTCTCCATGGACCTTCTGCAGACCGACAAGGTCTACCAGCCGCTCGCCTTCGGCCTGTCACGCTCGGTCAAGACGCGAGCCAAGTGCGGAGCTCGAGACGTCGTGCTCGAGAGCTCCGTCCAGAAGCTCCTGCAGCTTCCAGGCTGCACCGAAGACTGCCTGTACATGCGCTACTGCACGTGCAAGCAGACCTACTGCGACGTCTCGGTCGTCGGAACGGTCGACAGGGCCGAGTTCACTTGCGCCCCCTTCCCACCTCTCCCAACTCTCACCCACGTGGCAGACGGAAGCATGAGCTTTGACATCTTCCCCCCAGCTTGTCAAGAGATCTCATTCCAGCTGAGAACGGATGCTACTGACAACCCGAACCTCCTGTCAGCTCCACTCGAGCTGGGGACTGATGGCTCGCTCTCCTTCACTCCCAACGCCTTCCAGAACGGCGTCGTCGTCTCCTCTACCTTGCTTGAGGACAACAGGGGAGGTGCTTCAGCCCTCAAGAAGGTTCACCTGTCCGTCAACCCAGTCAACCAGCCTCCCTCCCTCGACGTCCGCAACCTTGTCGTCGGGGAGGACCTTGGCTCCCAGCAGCTAGTGTTCGCGACCAACGTCAGCCCGGGCCCAGCTGACGAGGCCAGCCAGAAGCTCTCGCTCAGGTTCACCTGCACCAACCTCGACCAGTATGCGAAGCCTCCTCAGCTCCTCCTCTCCTCCGACGGCTCCAAGACAGGCATCATCACCTTCGCCTCCCTCCCAGGCCGTCGGTTCACTTCCGACATCGTAGTAACGGTCATCGACGACGGGCCTATCAGTCAAGTTGACGGCTCGGTCAACTTCGTAGTGAAGAACTTCACGTTGACTGTGGTCCCTCGAAACCACCAGCCCTTGTTTGACCTGGCTGCGACCAAGGTCACCATGTACGAGAGTCAGGGGCTGCTTGTCTTGCCCAACTTTCTCCTCCACATCGACCCCGGCAGTCCTCTAGAGCTCAGTCAAGACTACACGTTCGACATCCAGCAAGTTCGAGCTGTCCATTCTGCCTTCAGCCCCTCCCAGCTCATCACAAACTCCACCTTCTCCCCAGCTGGCAGGTCAAGCTCGAAGGCCCTGACCCTCACGACCGCTCCGTTGGTCAACGGGATGTTCGAAGTCACGATCAGAATGCAGGACAACGGAGGGACGATGTACAGCGGGGTCAACGCGTCGTTCAGGAGCTTCTTCCTCTTCATCGTCCCGGCCTACAGCTACCCGGAGTACCAGGTGCTGAGGTCGATCGAAGTGAACGAGAGCAGGAGCCAGGTCAGGGTCCGCCAAGTGGCTGTCTACGTCAACCTATCCACCATCCCCCTGGACGAGCGGAACGAGACTTATAGGTAGAGCAGTGACTGTTGACCACCCAACCATCCTCTTCCTCCTCTTTGACTTGACAATTGTTTACCTGTTTCCTCCTGCTCTGCCTTTCTACTCGACTGCATGTTGACTTGTTTTCGACTTAACTTGTTACGGCATGCAAATTTCTCCTTGTCAAACTTGTTTGCGCATTACTTGTCTTCATCTCTCTACTTGTCTTCAATTGCACTCGTCTCGTCGCTTTCTTCTCACTCTCTCGCTGCAGCTTCTACATTGTCTCCATGAACTCCAGCAAGTTCTTCGCGCAGGATCCAACGGTCTACCTCAACGGCACAGTCGACCTGCTGCTCAACGCCAACGTCAGCGGGGCAGTCGCGTTAACCATCGCCCTCAGGAACAATCGCAGCGCGACCGACGGGTTCAACGACACCATCACTTGGGTCTACCCCTTCAACGGGTCTGTGGCCAGCACCACAGCTTTCATCAGGCAGGATCATAGCCCCCAGCAGCAGCTAGTTGTTGCCGTCGCCGCCATCAACAACCCGCCGTTCCTCTCCGTCATGCCGAGCGTCTCGTGCAGCGAGAGAGCGGAGAGGATCGTTATCCCCGGGTTCCTCCTCAACTTCTCCGTAGGGACTCCGGACGAGTTCCTCCAGCAGGTCTCCTTCGCCATCGACGTCCAGGGAGTTGCCCCTGGCTTCTTCCAGCAGCAGCCCAGCATCGACTCCAGCGGCTCCCTGACCTTCCTGCTGAACCCCGACATGCACGGCGAGCTCTTGCTCAAGGTGACGCCGTTTGACAACGGGGGGACCCAGCTGGGGGGGAGGAATGAGGGGCAGTCGGTTTACAGCAACCTCAGGATCTATCCTCACCCAAGAGTCTTTCAGGTTTCTCCCGCCGTCTCCCCGTCGTCTGTCCCAGTCCGCCTGACAGTGACGGGAGTTTTCTTCGGCTCCTTGTACAGCAGAGGCTACGAGGCCTCGAGCTACAGCGACCTGTCTGTCCTCGTAGGCGACCGGCCGTGTGTCAACGTCTCCTTCCTCTCCGACGTCGAGCTCCACTGCTCCACCTCCGACGTCGTCGGCCTGCACAACGTCACGGTCACGGTCATGGACGGATCGTTGACTCGCTCGGGAGTCAAGGAGGCAGCTGCGTCTTTCAACGATGTCTTCCTTGCTGATGTGGACGAGGAGGGAGTCGGCAGCCTCTGGTCAGGGCCCGAGCAGGACGGCTACACGCTCTTCACTGATTCCCGACTGAAGCTCTCCCGGTCTGCGCTCTCCCTCCTTGCTCGCCCCCACCATGTCATCGTCGGCGGCTCGTTCCTGGACGCCTGCGGCTCTAGAGTCAACCACATCCTCTCATGGGATGGCTCAGCTTGCACCAAGCTGGGGAACGGGCTGGACGGAGCAGTGCACACGCTGGTGGAGTACGGGTCCTCCCTCGTTGCTGGCGGGGTCTTCACTCGCGCCTACCAGGCCAAGGCGAGAGCAGCCAACACGGGAGGGCTGGCGAGCTGGGATGGCGGCAGCTGGAGTGCAGTCGGGTGCCGGCTGAACGGGGTCGTGCTGAGCAGCGCAGTGAACGGCTCGTTCCTGTTCATCGGAGGACGCTTCAGCTCAGTCTGCAACGTGACGTCTCAGGGGGTGGCTGTGTGGAACGGGGAGGAGTGGCTGGGGATGGAGGGAGGGGTCAGGGGGTCCGTGCTGGCCATGCTCGTATACGAGGACCAGCTCTTCCTCGGCGGCGACTTTGTGGGGGCAGGAGGCAGCGTGGCGGCTAAGGTGGCCAGGTGGGACGGCAGTCAGTTCCAGGCGCTGGGGGTGCTGGACGGGGACGTGCACGGGCTGGCGCTGTATGATGGGGTGTTGTACGCAGGAGGGACGTTTGAGAGCGCAGCAGGGAACGTCTGCCCGCACCTTGCGAGGTTCTCGCACGGCAGGTGGGAGGCAGTAGGAGGAGGTGTGAACGGACCCGTGTTCTCCATGCTCGTCCTCAACGACTGCTTGCTCATCGGAGGCTCGTTCACTGCGGCAGGGGCAGGAGGAGGGATGAATGCGTCCTCAGCAGTGCGCTGGTGTCCACAAGAGCAGATGTTCAAGTCAGGAGGGCTGGCTGGAGCGACGGCTGTCAGGACTGTAGTGAGAGTGCAGAAGCAGTAGCAGCCCATGTACTGAAACCTCTACGTCCTCTCAATGATAATTCACCTCCCTCACACACGAGCTTGGAAAACTTGAAAGTTTCCTCCCCCCCCCCCCCTCCCCTTCGGCGCCCCGCTGACACGCTCCTCCTCTCTAACTTGCTCGAACACCTTCCCGTCTTCTCTTCCTCCTCCCTCACTTGATCTTGTGCTGAAACTTCAATCCTTCCATGCTGGCCCCGCCGTCTCCACCACCTTCAGCAGCCCGTCCACCTCCCGACACATGACCGCAATCGCTGCCCTCCTGAGACATCGACCTCTTATGATGCTCCTCGAAAAACTGCCGATGGCTCTGAATATTGAGCATCCTCGATTTCACGGACTCCAACGAGCCTTCCGGGGGTTCACCAAACCCTGACGTCCCTCCTGCCTCCGACATCTCGACAGCCTCGGCTGCATGCTCCTCTACTCCACCCCCATGCTTCTTCACGCTCCCTGCCCCCTCCTCCGGCTTGGTCGCCTGCTGCCTCTCCGCGCTTGCTGCTCCATGCTCTGGCTGCGGGTGGCCGTTGCCGCCCTGCTGGCTTCCTGCCTGGGCTGCTCCGTCTGCTGCCCTGACCCCTTGGCTCTCCCCGGCCCCTGCCTCGCCCGTGGCCGCGGGTCCCGCCTGAGCTTGTCCCTTGCTCTGCTCCTGCTCCTCGCTCCCTGCTGCCTCCTCCGGCCTGGTCGCCTGCTGCCTCTCCGCGCTTGCTGCTCCATGCTCTGGCTGCGGGTGGCCGTTGCCGCCCTGCTGGCTTCCTGCCTGGGCTGCTCCGTCTGCTGCCCTGACCCCTTGGCTCTCCCCGGCCCCTGCCTCGCCCGTGGCCGCGGGTCCCGCCTGAGCTTGTCCCTTGCTCTGCTCCTGCTCCTCGCTCCCTGCTGCTCCTCTACTCCACCCCCATGCTTCTTCACGCTCCCTGCTGCCTCCTCCGGCCTGGTCGCCTGCTGCCTCTCCGCGCTTGCTGCTCCATGCTCTGGCTGCGGGTGGCCGTTGCCGCCCTGCTGGCTTCCTGCCTGGGCTGCTCCGTCTGCTGCCCTGACCCCTTGGCTCTCCCCGGCCCCTGCCTCGCCCGTGGCCGCGGGTCCCGCCTGAGCTTGTCCCTTGCTCTGCTCCTTGACAGCCTCGGCTGCATGCTCCTCTACTCCACCCCCATGCTTCTTCACGCTCCCTGCCTCCTCCTCCGGCTTGGTCGCCTGCTGCCTCTCTGCGCTTGCTGCTCCATGCTCTGGCTGCGGGTGGCCGTTGCCGCCCTGCTGGCTTCCTGCCTGGGCTGCTCCGTCTGCTGCCCTGACCCCTTGGCTCTCCCCGGCCCCTGCCTCGCCCGTGGCCGCGGGTGCCGCCTGAGCTTGTCCCTTGCTCTGCTCCTGCTCCTCGCTCCCTGCTGCCTCCTCCGGCCTGGTCGCCTGCTGCCTCTCCGCGCTTGCTGCTCCATGCTCTGGCTGCGGGTGGCCGTTGCCGCCCTGCTGGCTTCCTGCCTGGGCTGCTCCGTCTGCTGCCCTGACCCCTTGGCTCTCCCCGGCCCCTGCCTCGCCCGTGGCCGAGGGTCCCGCCTGAGCTTGTCCCTTGCTCTGCTCCTGCTCCTCGCTCCCTGCTGCCTCCTCCGGCCTGGTCGCCTGCTGCCTCTCCGCGCTTGCTGCTCCATGCTCTGGCTGCGGGTGGCCGTTGCCGCCCTGCTGGCTTCCTGCCTGGGCTTTATCGTTAGCATCTATATGCCTCTCTATGTTATGTGGTGTCAATTTTTCCTTTGTCGGCTGCTCTGCTGAGGTGTTGGGAATATCTTGAAATTTGTTTGGAGTTGAAATTTGTTTCAATTGTTCTTCATTAATAGACGGTGACTGTCTTGCTGCTGCTTCATTTGTTGGCGGCAAGTTGATTCTCTGTTTGTTAGTATCGGACTTGATCAGATCTTCGTGTTGTGGAAGCTCAGTTGGTTCGGCTCGAACTTGCCCTGAATCCCTCATGTGAGCTTGCGCCTCACTGGATGAATGATCATGCATCTCGACGTTTTGCTCCTTTGTGACTGCAAGTCGGGGTTCCTTGAGTTGATCATTGTTCAGATCGATATCTCCAAATGAATGCAGTTCTCGCTTCTTGTCCGTGTGGCTATTGACAGCAATCCTTTCTGATAAAGAATCCTGTGCAGAGTTGCCATTCGTGACCGATTCATGCTGAATTCTGTTTTCAGATTGAGGGATCGTCATGCCTGGAGTCTTGCGTTCTCTTTGAAGCTCTGTAGGATCCTTAACTATCTCTCCTTGAACACTCTTCTCCCTTGGCAGGACGGTCGGCTGCTCTTGAACAAATTGATTGCTCTCAGCTTCCTGCAACCGGTTTCCAGAATCTTCAGCCAGGTTCAAAATATCTGCTTGAAACGTCACTGGACCTCTAAAACTCGTCACTTTTCTTCGGGACTGACCGTCTGGCATGAACTCGTCCAAGTTAAGAGGATGCATGGAGCCCTCCCTGAGAGACTTCAGTCGCTCCCTCATCTCCTTGACCTGCTCGTTGAGCACTTCAGCTCCGATTCAAAGGAGGACTCGAACTCACCTCCGCCTCTCTGTTGACTCCTGCCCTCTTGAACGCTTCCACAGCACGATCGAGCATGCTCTCTGCCACATGAATGTTCCTCATCCCCAGTGCCTCACCGAACTCAGCGAGAGCTCGATCTCCGACTTGTTCGTTGACTCGTTTTAGGTACAAGCCTTCTAGCTCAGACAGAGTCTGCTCATTATGTGTGTCCTTGGTGACTTCGAGATGGGCTCGGAGGAGGGACAAGTCTTCTTTCACTAACTGCAGCGATCCTCGTTTCAGGCGATCTGTGATGTCAACAACAAGTTCCTGAGTCTGCGCTTGCAATCTGGACAGATCTGCCGTCTCGTTGCCAGATTGAGTAGGAGGAAGTGCAGAGGAGAAACCTTCAGTTGAAGAATCATTTCTTGTATCAATATCTGCCTCCTTGTCTTGACCCCCAAGCTTGGTCTCATCGTTCAACAGCTGCTCTTCTTCCGCTTTCCCTCCTCCAAGTTCGTCTCCTCGTCTTCCCTTAAAAGATCGAATGATAGTCTTTGGTCGTTGAACATCCTTCAAAGATGAAACTTTCCCCAACTGCTTGAATGAAGGGATCGATGCTCGTTTCTGAAAATCATGTCTTGATGAGAGATGAGTACAACAAAAGCAACGGGACCTCTTCTCTGATTAACTCTTCCCTCTTGCGCTCTGTTTCCTCTTTCGCTGCTTTTCTGCAGAACGCATGAACAAAACACACCACCTGAGATCTTTCACTTACTCTCGTCGAATTCTCTCACTTGCCTCTTGCTTCATGCGTTCTCGAGCTTGATTGAGCAGCATACGCTTCTTCAAGCTCTTTTCTCTCTCATCCGCTCGCCTTCGATCTCTCTCGCTCCGGAAGTTTTGCTGCAGGAACGTCAATTGGAGAAGCGAAGTATGCGCAAGCATCACCGGATGGATGTCAGAAAGAGGAGATTCTGAGGCAGCTTCTCCATTTTGACGGGGATGTTCACCCGCTGACGGCATGCCTGATGCTGAATCGCTGGTCATGTTTGCAACTTTTGCCTCGCCGGTTGACAACGATCTAATGTTCTTGACAGTTCCTTGAGGTTGCGCCACTTCTTCATGGTCCAGAGACATTGATGGATCTATTTGTCCAACTTCTTTCTCGACAGGTTCGTCGAGCTGGTTATTTCTTGCTTTCCTATGATCAAAAATCTGCTATGTTTCTCATTCGAGCAAGGTAAGCACACGAGTTATCGACCTCTTGCCGTTTCGTTCTCAACTCTTCATCCCTCTCTTCCTTCATCCTCTTGATTTCTGTGCGGCAAGTGTCCAACTCCTACATGAAAAAAGCCCTCAAACAAGCCAAAGACACACTGTGAACAATTTGCAAGGAAGGGGTCACTTCACCTTCCTGTGGAGCTCAACGAGAGACTCGATGCGCTTCTGGGTGTTCACCTCTGATTCCTTCCTCGACAGCTCGACCTGGCAGATCAAATACATCTCAGAGAGACAAGTTCTGTCGACACTCCCTCTCTCACCATATCGTGACATGTATTCTCAAGTTGATGCTTGATAGCAATCAGACTTGACCTTTCCACGTTGAGGGCCGTGATAGTCTCGTATTGATCCCTGAGCTTCCAGACGGCAGCCGAAACCAGCAACAAAGCAATCATCACTGTGAACTTGTTTCTCCACAAGCACACCAATGTCTGAAACCTAGGCACACCTCTGTCACTAACGGTCCGCATCGTACCCTTACAACCCACCTCTTCTTAGTCGGCGGGTCTGTCTGAATGTTGACATCCGCCTTGTTCTTGTGAGCGATGTAGTCATGAACGTCTCTCACTGAGAAAACTCTCCTCTTAAGATTGTCCTGAGCTACGCTGGTCAAAGGGGAGCCCGCAGCACTCCACGAAGTTCTCATGTGCGGCATCTTATCGACACTTGTGTTCATCCCGTATCGCCCTGCCCCGGCTCCCCCGTCTGCCCCAGGTCCTCCTGACCCCTGTCCTGCCGCTGATTCCGCTCCCGCTGCTGATGGAGCCCCTGCCTGTCCTCCACCTACCCCTCCCACGTGTGAAGGATTGAAGAACAGTCGATGACTTTCGATCGAATCCACCGAGAACTTTGGTGAAGACGAGACGGATGACTGTTGCGAGCTGCGTGCATGTACAATCTGCGAGTTGAGAGGAGGGGGATGCATAGGAGGCGTCGGGGTGATCTTGGCTGAACCGGTGGAGGACGGAGGGCTGAGGAGCGGGGCAGGAGGGTGACTGTAGTCAGTGCCATTGTAGCCAGGATGCTGGAAGGGTTGGAAGGAGACTGCAGAAGCTGGAAACTGTTGCTCTGCGTGGTAATCATTCCTCTGCTCGGAGAGGTCTGACCGCTGCTGGTCTCTCCTGTCCATGACTGAGCAAGATCTCACTGGATCTTCCACCACATTCTATCAGCCATGAGCCCTGAAACATGGTGAGATCAGACCAGGTGAGGCATTTGTGCATGCGGATTCTAGGATTTTGAATATCCTCCATGAAAATCAGTCGATCGACCTTTCAAATTCTACCCTTCATCCAACACTTGCCCTGTCTTGGAAGTGAAAAGTTCTAGAATTCTGATAACCTCAAAAAGTCTCTATCTCGATTTCTTGTCCTTTCCCTCCCCATGAATGTGCCTTGATCTGCCGTTCCCCTCATTCCTTTCTTCTGCTCCTCTCCTACCTCCTCCTCCCCTCCCCCCCTCCTCCTCCCTCCCTTGCTCAGTCTAGCCAGCATTTTCATCGTCATTCGCACATCTCTACCCTCACCCCGTCATCACACATTCCCAACCCACCCATGTTCTTCACCCTATATGTCAGAATACCCCCTCTTTTCGACAATAGTACCCCCACATTTACCAATAAAACCTGCTACTTACTATACCCTACCTATCTCATCTAAATGAGGACAAGCACCCCACCCATGGCAATTCAACGATGCACCCACCCCCATTTGTCGAAGAGAACATTGCTTGCTTTTGTGGTATATTACCACCCTTTGAATCGTTATGACCCAGGGAATAACAACTGATTTTCTTAGAAACAAGGGGTAGGGTGCATGACCCCACCCTTCGATAAATGCATACCCCGACCAACTAACACAAACACAGAAAGCTACAGTGCACTTGAGTTCATTGAAAGTTTCAAATTACAGAGTAACATTCCAATATTATTCGCTTCCCTCCAATCTTCAACAAAGTCCAGTCTCAGCAGGAATTCAATGCACGCAAGTGGCCGACTTCAGTCGGAACGACTTTCATGGTGTGTAGGAGGTGAAGTAAAGTTATCAGATACAACTGCATTACTTGCTCCCTCCTCTCTTCATCATATTCATTAACTCCATCACTTGCTCCCAGGCTCCTCTTTTCATCATATTCATTAACTCCATCACTTGCTCCCAGGCTCCTCTTTTCATCATATTCATTAACTCCATCACTTGCTCCCAGGCTCCTCTCTTCATCATATTCATTAACTCCACCAGCTACTCCCAGGCTCCTCTCTTCATCATATTCATCAACTCCACCACTTGCTCCCTCCTCTTTTCATCATAATTATCAACAAATTTCAATCTTCCCCCGAATGCTCCCCTTCTCTTCTGCTGCTCCAAACGTCCCCGACAGGGCAGTTTTGGTCGCACCATCCCACGAATTCTTTGAGCATCACCTGAGACAGCAGTGAGACAGAAAAAGCATCAAGAACAGGCCCATACCTGCAGAGCTGCTTGAGTATCCCTAGCCCCCTGCAGACCTTGAATAATCCTCTTCTCAGCCTGCAGCACACCGTCACCATCCCAGGAGAGCCAGCTGAACAGAGCCCTGCTGACTCACATCCGAGAATTCATCCGTCGAGTTCTTCTTGGCGTATTGGATCAAATCTTCTTCCCACAGTCGCCGATGTATCTCGATAACACGCCGACGGTACTCGCAGCTCAGGTCAGAGCTTGACGAAATGGGTCCTGTCGGCCCGCAGGGTCTGTGAGAGGAAGGAGCTTGACAGGGCGAGAGAGCATGCAGCCTCTTCCTCCTCCACACACTCAGCTCATCATGCACGAAGGGCCAGGAAGGGAGGGCCGTCCTTGAGACAAGGTCCCACTCCCGCAGCACCTGTCCTCCACGTCTCACAAGAGAACCGCCCCTTCCTCTCTCGCACCTTAGCTTGAAACTTGGGTCCTGCCGTCTCTCCGTGCGGACTCAGCGACTTGAGGCTCCCCGTCCTCCCTGTCCACTCCCCGACGTAGATGAGCGTGTCTCCCTTGTACTTCTCCAGCGCCTGCACCAGCTGTGAACCAGCAGCCTCGTCAAGGAAGCAGAGGACCTGCAGGGCGAGGAAGATGCTCTCTGTGTCCTGGTCCTTCCCACTCTCCTCGCACGCGGAACACTCCTGCTCCTTGGGCGGCCAGCAGAGCATGAGAGCGCGTGATGGGAACTCGTCGACCGCGGCGGCTCCTCCTTCATGGACCTTGTAGAATGGCGCAGCAGTCGCTGTGAAGTGACAGTCAAAGTCCTGCAAGCAGATCGAGCTCCTCAGAGCATGCTGGGAGTTGATCTTCGCGTGCCCTTCCACAGAGTTGTGAGAGCAAGTGTGAACATGAGCATCGGGAATCGTTTGCCCTCCCTCCTGCCTCTCCCCGAATCGCACTGCACCACTGACAGGCACCCTGTCATAGCATACAACTGGCACTCCTCGACTCCTCAGCAGCGAAGCCCAGTAGCCAGTCCCTGCTCCCAGCTCAAGGATTCCGTTGGGTGAGGCCTGAGCGATTGATCGCAGAGCTTCCTCGCACGGAACGCTCCACGCGTACATCCGCCTCCGGGACCCGACCACGTTGTCAATGTAGGATCCAAGAACATGGACAAGCTCCTTGTTCCTGTTGGCTGGGACGTCCATGTAGCCTCCTGGCAGCATCCAGCCCAACTCTTCTATCTCCTGCATTACGGCGATCCACTCTGAAAGGTACACGTTGTCGCAGACCTCGCGGGCCTCGCGCTCGAACTCCTTCCAGTTCCAACACACTCCTCGACTGCTCGTGCTCCTCGCAACCTTCTGCTCTCTTTCATCTCCAGCGATCGCGCCATGTTCGCTGCTTCTCCTCTTTCCCGCAATCCCCACTCCTCGACTCACATGCTCGCCTTCTGACTGCATGGCCGCGATCGAGGGCCTCCGAGACCAGCGCAAGATCAGCCAGCCGAGTTCATGGGTGAGGAGGAAGTAGCCATGACGAGAGGAGGAGCGCAGCCGAAGGCGCCATCGCTCCTAGCTCCCTCATGCATTGAAGGCTCGGCCAGGGCTCGGCACTGGCAGGGCTCGGCAATTCCTATTGGGTCATAGTGGAGATGTGGGCTTGACCAAGATGCGGCCATGGGCGTGGAAGGGAGAGAGGGGGGGAGGGAGTGGAGGAAGATGAGGACCGTGACTGTGACAGAGAGGAGAGGATGGCGACTGTAGAGCAGAGAAGGAGGATGAAGCTCTTGATCATCCTCGCTTCCCTCTCTCTATGTGGAGGTTCGAGTGCCAGGACCGCCATTCTCCTGCCCTCTGAAAATCCGTCACTTCGATCTAATGCTGGCTCCATGGCGGCTAAGCCGATGTCTCTGATGCTCCGAGGAGGAGCATACGAAGACGATCTGCCATTCTCGGATGAAGGCTCAGGCTCGTCCGAGGGCAGCTATGACGAGAGTCTGTACAACCTGACAGAAGCCTACTTGAAGGACCCGGAGGAGCAAGGGAACCTGACGCATTTGTACGATCTCTTGATTCGGCCGCCCATCATGCCGCCGATGAAGGACGGCAAGATGCTCAGTGGGATAGGCTTGCTGTTGAGCAGAGATCCACCATACAAGATCCTGTCGATCCATCCCCAGGTGCAGCAAGCGCATGCAGGTTTGATCAACATCGGCGACGAAGTCGTCGCGATCAATGGCGAGAGCCTCAAGGGCAAGTCATGGGAGCAGGTTCGGTCCCTAGCACTAGGAGAAGAAGCATCCGACGTCCTGCTGCAAGTATCTCTTGCCCCGCCCCTCGTCTCTTCGTTTGATTTGTTGCATCTACAGTTACTTCCTGGGTCAGCGTTGAACGACCAAGATGGCAAGAAGCATCCCTCCGCTTCCTCAGTCTCCATCGAGCTCAGCCGCTTCTCAGACTACGTGCCTCCCTGCTGCAAGCCGCTGCCTGACGATCCAGGAGTGGGCAAGGGAGAGGAGGAGCAGAAGTTCCTTGAGAAGCATCGGCAGCGAGTGGCCGAGGAGCTTGCGGGTGAACGTGCGAGGTCGTTGGAGGGTGTTCAAGTACCTTGCAGGCATGCCTCTGTATGACTTTGGGGATTGGACGAAGTTGAGGGATCCCAAGACTGGCAAAACGTTCTTCCACGACAGGTCTGTCTTCACCCCTCAGATTGGGGTTGTGGGACCGATGAAGTTGTCCAGGCTTCGAAACGTCTCCCAGTGGCATCCTCCGGCAAGCTACTTTATCCGAAAGGCTCGTCATGCTCCTTGATGGGGAAGCTTGCACCTGACTGATGCGATCCCACAGAAATTGCTGAAGATGTCGCAAGACGAGTTCCTGCAGACAGTAAGAGCGTGCAGGTTGTGCGGCAGGCTGAATGCTGCTGGTACAGGCCGCGATGATGCAGGAGGAGCACGAAGAATTTGTGAGAAGACTGCGGGAGAAGAGGTTGGCAGAGCTGTCGGCAAGATCCGAAGCAGAGGAAGAAGCAGAGCGAGCTAGAATAGACGAGGAGAACCTTCTGGCAGATCTGAGGATGTCTGGGATAGATCCCAAGGAGTTCGAGGCAGCGCTCGAGAACTTCAACGATGAACTCCTTCACATGGGTACACGATTCCGGTGGGGATAGTAGCAACCATGACTTAATCTTGTCCGGCAGGGATTAACGCTTCTGCCATCCCCGATCGGGCGAGCAGGCAGATCATGGCGAAATTCGCAGAGAAGATGGAGAACTTCACACACGAGGAGGAAGGATTGAGCCCCTTGGAGCAAGAGCGACTGATGCAGGCCGTGCGCTCCATCGATCTGAATGACACTCTGAGCCAGGAGGACATGGATAGGATCTTCCCCAAGGTGGACTGGACGCGCCTCCCTCTCCCCTGCACCTAACGTGCTGATGACGTAGGGGAAGCCTGGACTACCTCCGATGATCCAGTTCGCTGATCCCAACCTCCCGGAGTTCTTGCGTCGATGTAAGACATGGGGGAATGGCGACCAGGAGACCGAGGCGGCCATCGCCAAGTGTGAGGCTGGTGAGTCAGGCTAGCCTCTTCCTCCTCTCGGTGATCGCCTCATCGCAGGATGGAAGGTGCTGCGTGAGTTTGACGAGTTCCTCGCGCGGTGAGAAGCTCCCTCTGTGCCTCCTCGGACAGGCCATGATGACACGTCAGAGAGCCTTGGAAGCAGGGAGAGATTGAGCAAACGCTGAGGGGCTCCATGCCACACCTGCCGCAGAACCTCTGCCTTGACTACTACCTCCTCCGAGACTTGGCTAGAGCGCAGGTCGGCATGCGAGGGAGAAAGCGGAAAGCGAAGACCAAGAAAGGCTAGGAGACATGGTGTAGCCACCAGAATGTTCAGGGGGGTTAGGAAGAAGGCGGGAGAAGAGGAAGTTGCAAGGGGATGCAAGTGGGAGAGAAGTGGGCGAGAGTGAGGAAAAGACATTTTACACTGAGAGCAGGAAGAGATGAAGATGAAGGGCCCTGACTGGGGAACCTCTCTTGTGCACGGCATCGATCCCATCTACGACCGATTGGATTTCCGGTGAGTCGAGAGAGTGGCCCCTTCCCAATCTCTCCTCCTGTTCTCGGCTGCTGCTCTCCTCAAACTTGCACAGGCGGGTAGGCTTTGAGGAAGGCAAACAGCAGATCACTTACGTCGGCGATTGTGTTCCCGGCGGATTCAGAATCAAAGAGCAGGTGGTGCTAAGCTGATCGAAAAGCGAAGTGATAGTCAACGGAAGGTTACAGTAGAAATCAATCACGCGTTCATTTTTTTATTTTTTTTTACAGACAACAGAGACAGTCGAATACAACACTTCCACGTCGAAGTTCAAGGACAATATCTTATCCCTTAGCCTTGCGGTGTACTCGTGCATAGAGATGATGTACAAAGTAATTGCTTCGAACCTGTCCTCTGACGTGCTGAACTTCAAAATGCTGTTAAACAATAACGGACGACATGCTTGTCATTGGCCACTTCCATAGCTTTCAGAATGATATGACCTTCAAACAGATTCTTCAGAAAATCCACTATCAGATCTTAAACCTCGTTGAAACAAAGAAACAAAATTGCAGACTCTTGCATCATTCAACCCGATTGTGCGGTGGCCTGGTGATTCCACCCCTTGGATGACGATTCTTGAGTCCCGATCGTTCCACTGTCTTCCACTCTCCCTCGTCTTCTCTAGGTCCAGCGATCTTCTCCTCAGGCGACTTGGGAGGGAAGGGACGGCCTGAATGCGGACCGCCACGTCCTCCCCTTCCACCTTGCGGATGTCCTCTGCTCCCTGAAAAAGGCTTCTTGCCCTGCCCCCTCATGCCACCCCGATTCGCGTAATATGGCTTTTCATCAGCACCTTGGTCTCGTTTCTTGTCATATTTGTGAAACTTTGACTTTTGGGCATCCTTTTCCATCACTTTAGTGCTTGCATCAGAGATGCTTGTTTCCTGATTGTTCGATCCATTGTCTGAGAGCATACCAGCATCGGAAATGCCTGAAGCAAGGCTGTTGCTGGCATCCATCTCAGCTGCCGATCCATGAGACGAAACCTCACTGCAGCATGCATTGGTGCTATTGTAAGATCTGAAAAATTATGTGAGAAGTCATGCAAGACGGTCAAGAACTCTTACAATTCTGACTGTGACGGAGACATGCTCAGTTTCCTCAGCATCTCTTGCAGGTTGTCATGGCTGCTGCTCGAGGTGGGTTCCTGAGCCCCTGAGCCTTCAGAGGGAACCGTCTCAGAGTTGTTGATGATGTCAGACTCCATGAAAGTTCCCGTCACAAACTTAGCAGGGATGCCCTTGAGGGGGCTCTGCATGGCGTGGGCAGGAATACCATGCATGGACACAGATTCCAAGGATGCTGCATTTGCCATCTTTCCCTTCATCATTGGATGCATCATGGCATTGATCATGTTAGGGTCCATCTGTCCGGTCATGCCATGCATCTGCATGTACTGCATCATTTGCATTTGCATCATCTGCGGGTTTGCTTGCCCTGCCATGTTGTAACCAGGAGCCATTCCACTGAAATACTTGGTTATACACAAAAAAAGATGATCAGATCAATGTCACTTACTAGGATGGAAATGCTTGCATGAAGAATCCGTTGCCTCCTGCCATCGGGGGAGCCATGTTTGGAGCTGGAGCTTGTGGCTGGCCAGGGTACCAGCAGCCGTTGACGGTATACCCTGAACAAGGGTTTGAGGATTGGTTCATGCCTGGAACCTGTTGATACTGCATGGGAGTCTGCTGAGTGGACTGTCCGCTGGGCATCTTAGACTGAGGATTTGGAAGCTTCTGCTCTCCTTCTAAAAGAGGGGTCGTTGCTTGCTCGGCAGGAACACAGAGGAACAGGCCGGCGGGAGACGAGGGCAGGCGGAGATTTGACGAAGGAAAAGAGTCTGCGTCCAGGGGCGGTGTGGGGAAGTGGCGGAGGGAGGAAGGGGAGGCGGAGGGTCTAGCGGAGGGTGAGCAAGGAGCGGAGAGGTGGGGAGGTGGGGGGAAGTCGCAGGAGGAAACGCGCGAGGAAAAGGCGGGAAAGGTGCGAGGGAGGGGCAAAGGGTCAGAAGGGGGTAGGGGTGGTGTTCGGGGGTGCAAATACGAGGTGATGGATGATAGGTCTGGGGTTGGCATCTAAGAAATTGAGGACAAGGGGGTTGGGGTAGGTCAGACACGAACGGATATGGGTCCATCATGGAATATCTACGAATATGCCCCAGTAAAATTTGAAGTAGTGCTTTTTACAAGGTGCTCCAGCAAAGATACTTTAGCTTGAGGTGGGTGGGGGTACCCATAATGGGGTGGTCTAAATAGGTGGGTAGAGGGTCAAGAGTAGATTTTCTCAAAGGGTGGGTGGTCCAGTCCACTGCATGCTTGCCTCGAGGATGGGATTCTACCACCCCTACCTATTATACAGAACCATACTACCCCACCATAAGTCAAAAGCGTTACTACTACCCGCCATTCTTCCAATACCCATAAATTGACCCTACCCATCGGAGGCCATTGGTCCTCCTTCAAGATCTTATCCACCCCCCATTTTTTACATGACAAGAACCCCCACCCATGTACAAATCACACGGGCCGGCAAAACAAAAACGCGAAATGCAGGTAGGGTACTTTTCAGTTGGCGCTGATTGCAGAGGGAAAGGGGGGTAGTGGAAGGGAAATTTGAGGGTGATGTAAAAAAAAAATCCAAAATGGGTGGGTAGTGGAGGAGATTGCTCAGATTTGCTTGGTTTGTGGCGGAGTCCATTTTTTTCTCAAGGAGGGGTGGGGTAGTGTGATATGGCTAGGAGAGGGGGTTCTTTTGTTTGAGTGGATTGGGGTAGGGGTATCTTTGGTGACATGGTACCGCTTTGGGCTCGAAAAGGAAAGAGGTCAAACACCACCCACACCCATACCACTGCCCATACCATCGGAGCTTGTCGAGGGAGGAGGGGCCTGCCAGGGGAGGGGTACACATGGAAGCTTCTAGACTCGTTCAGTTCAAGGTTGCCAGATGATGCCTGTGATCGGACGCTCGCGGCGGCCCGGGCCCGCGGCCCGGCCCGGCGGGCCCGGCCTCAGGCTCGGATCCGGGTAGTCATTTCTCGCCGGGTAGCCATTTCTCAGACGCGGCGGCCGCAGTGCCGGCGGGCGGCCCCCGATCGGATCAGCGGCGGCCGGGCGGCCCGCCGGCGCTGGCCCGGGAGCATCCGATCAGGCCGGCCGGGCCGGCGAGCCGCTCCCGGAGCCGGGGGTCCGGCCGGGCGGGCGCCCATCCGCCGCCAGTAGCCATCAGTTGTGGAAGTTCAAAGTCCCCTACATGATGATCTTCAGGGCCCGGCCATGTTGGGAAACGTTCTGCCTGGTGCCGGGTACGCCTTGCACGTGGAGTAAAGTAGTACCGGCTCATGGCTGGGCCCCCGGCCGGCGCCCGGCCACTGACGCGGCCGCCGGGCTAAGTCGGAAGGCTGATTACATTTGAGTAAACTTACTGACAATATTTACACTTTAAAACATACTTATAGTAGGAAGCCTACTGAAGTACCCAACCTGTCAAATATTATTTCAACCTCCCGAAATAGCCTCTCACAGCCAAGTGATCCGCACGAAAAAATGCCTTGTGTCCCTGTGTGTAGTTTGAAAACCATTTTAGACATAAATATTATTCTTTCTGCTACATTTCAAATATATAGATGAATGTTGTTCATATGAAGCGAAGTTACATTGTCGCAAAAACCTCACCGGCACTGAAAACGCGAGCCCATTTGACTAGAAGGGGTGGGGTGGACTGAAGGTGTATTTATTGCACCGAGCGAACAGCGGCGGTCATCTCCTCCGGTAAGGCACGGCAATGCCGCCAATGCGTGGGAGATGTGTCAAGAGCAGAGCAGAGCACTGAGAGAAGAGAAGAAAAGAGTAGAGAAACAAAAGATTGAGCGTGGATGGAAAGATCATGCACCAGCTCGAGCAGATGACTGATCGTTGCGCAGGAAATGTTCCACGACATCGTCCACTTCCAGTCCCTCTCCTCCTCCTGCATCGGATCTAACTCCTGCGGTGTCGGCACCGCCTATGACGCCGATGGCATCTTCTTCGGAGCTGCCAACATCTCCTCTACCAACGTTGCTGAGAGCTTCTTGAAGGACTCCGTGGACAACTCGTCCTACAGCATGAACAGTGGTGCCAACCAGGGCATGTACAACAACTATGCCTCCATCAACACCTACTGGGCTGACACCACCGCCATGGACAACATCCGTGGAGCCGACATCACCGACCACTCCATCGCTGGATCCGCCGAGACCATCGGCACCTCCTTCACCTCGGGCCACACTGTGCACACCGCCTCCGGCAACACCGTGTCCTACGTGCCCCACCCCTCCGACACCTAAGCGGTGTTCGAGCGGTAAGGAAGCGCGTCATGACTGGAGGAGGCATAGCTCAGGTTATGAAGATGCGCGGGAACGTAGCCATGTGCTGGTTCTATTGAATGAACAATATTTTAATCTTACACCACCCTGTTTCTCATGATCTAATCTCCGATCCTTGATGCTGCGATCCGGTTAGTTACATACTCGACTCCCCACGCACTCATTCCTGTATTCGCTGATTCCCTTCCTGAACGCTCCCTGCCTTGAAACACATTCTCTCTTCGATCCAGCTCCGACAAGTATCTCGCGATGCTTCACAAGTCACACCGTGGGTCTTCCGTGACATGTTGTGTCTTTTAACGTCACGACAAGGCACGTAGAGGGAAAGCCAACGTCCTACTTGAAATTTAAATGACATGGTTGAGTTTACAGAACTGATCTACACAGTGTCGAACAGCAGCACTTTTCAGGATAAGGACTTCATCTGAAGCTCAGCCGAACAGGGTTTGGGCCTGTCGATTGAGAAAGGATGCTCCTTAGCGCCGTGCCTGGGAACCGCTTGATGATGCGTACGATGAAACCAGGATTCCTTTGTGTTATCATACCCCGAGGCTTTACGGGTTGCAGATGTCTACAGCGAATGCTCAAGGCACCTCCGCTGGATCACACATCAACAAAGGTACAGTGCAGTGATGTCTAGTTTGATAACGATGCTGAGCGTGGCATACAACATAAGGAGAGAACAGACCCTTCGAGAAGAAGAGGCTGTTCCTTACGTAAGCAGGCTAACTTTAAGTGAAGGACTCGGGGTGATGCTCCTTGCTGCACGAGCACGCTCGCCTCATGCGAGCTCTCGCTTCTCGCAAGCTTCTGATCCTCTTCTTACCACTGTAGCGAGGGAAACCACCCGTAATGTACTAAAGCGAGGGCCGATGTGTAGTACCAGCACTCCGTAGAATCTGCTGGACGGAAAAACTCATGTTCAAATCCGACAAGAAGAGACACGCATCTTGACTATGCCGCCTGGAAACATTGATCGCTCTGCCGGAGCCTCCGGCTCCGCTAGCATGATGGTGACGGCGACCGCGGCGCGCCGCCAGGCGCGCCGTGCAGACGTTGGCACTCGGAAGGAGGGACTCAGTGACGGCTGAGTCAGAGACCTCTGACCGGAGTCGACGGAGGGCCCCGGCGGTGGTAGGTTCATTGGTTTTACTCAAATTAAAGAGTTTTCAAGATTATACAACAAAATGTTTTTAAGATCGGGTTCTTGAGTAAACTTCCGTACCAGTCTTTTGCATATTTTGTAAACATTCTGTCTGCCCATACAGAAACAAAAAAAAGACCGGTCAACCCAAAATAGAACCGGGGGAACACCATCTGGTGGGTGCTAGTCAAGATGGGCATTTGAAATCATTTGCGATATTTGTTTCTTCTATTTTTCAAATGCTACATGAAATTGTGATCGACCAAACTCGACCCCATAAATAACTGTGGCCCCCGGGGCTTGTAGGGGTGGGGTAGACTGAAGGTGTATTTATTTCACCGAGGGAACAGAAGCAGTCATCTCCTCCGGTAAGAGAAAGATCAACATGATGTAAAGCACAGCGGTGTTAAAGATGATGTTACAAACGTCAAGTCGTGGGCCAACTTGATTAGATGACTGATCGTTGAGCAGGAAATGTTCCACGACATCGTCCACTTCCAGTCCCTCTCCTCCTCCTGCATCGGATCTAACTCCTGCGGTGTCGGCACCGCCTATGACGCCGATGGCATCTTCTTCGGAGCTGCCAACATCTCCTCTACCAACGTTGCTGAGAGCTTCTTGAAGGACTCCGTGGACAACTCGTCCTACAGCATGAACAGTGGTGCCAACCAGGGCATGTACAACAACTATGCCTCCATCAACACCTACTGGGCTGACACCACCGGCATGGACAACCTCCGTGGAGCCGACATCACCGACCACTCCATCGCTGGATCCGCCGAGACCATCGGCACCTCCTTCACCTCGGGCCACACTGTGCACACCGCCTCCGGCAACACCGTGTCCTACGTGCCCCACCCCACCGCCGGCTAAGCGGTGTTCGAGCGGTAAGGAAGCGCGTCATGACTGGAGGAGGCATAGCTCAGGTTATGAAGATGCGCTGGAACGTAGCCATGTGCTGGTTCTATTGAATGAACAATATTCTAATCTTACGCGATTGAAGGGAAGCTTTTTGTCATATTTGCTTTCTGAGGTCATCCTGTTGAACTATGTCGCATTTTGTCAAATAGCAAGTACCTTTTTGACAGCCCATTGATGAAATCGTATTATGCACAGAAAATCTTACTTGTTCGCTTGTCAACCCAGAGATGTGCTGTCGAGTTCGAGATCTAAATCTCATCTGCAAGCCAGAGCGAGTTGCAACATGCGCTACAAGCCCCCATACACCCCATTATCACTTGCAGTCTTGCTGAGTCATGAACACTTCGCCGCATCATTCCCTGAGGGCCTCCCAAAGCCACTGGAGTCCCATCAGCGCCAGCTCTGAGGCTGATGCCCTCCTGTACAACTGCAACCTGATGATGACACCCTTGAGCTGCGAGCACTGTCAAACAATCGGCGGCTGCCTGGGCCCTGCAGTGCCGCGGCACCGAGTCCGTGACTCAGGTGGAATTTCCGAAAGTTCACGGCGACTGAGTCAGGCCATCAGACGGTGCGTTCTAGCCTGAGACGAACTTAACTTTGAGTAAAGGAAACAGCCTGGCAGTGCGCTTCCACGGTGGCGTCACTGTGGTGGCTTATGATTGCCTTTGAATGCCCGACCGCGCGGCCCGGGCCCAGCCGGGCACTCAGTGAGTCAGTGATGATGATCGGACGGTGCGAACTTCGGAACTTGGGCACCCTCAGGGCCTCAGTGGTTGGGGTGCCACGGTCCGACCGTACTGTACTCTCAGGCTGATCCTGTCGGCGACTTGCCGCAAACGCATCGATGATCCGGGTCCAGGATCTTTCGTCAGCGAGTCACTGACCGGGCGGGCCTCCGACCCTCCGCTCGGACTCGGCGGGACTCACCGGGGTGACCGGCGGTCGGGGCCCGGCGGTCCCGGGTTCGGGCCCGGCGGGCTTCGGAAGTTCCGAGTTCAACGGAGTCCGGTCAGCCTGGTGTCACAGTCGTCAAGGTAAGTATCAGTTAACTCAATTTCAGTTTGGACAGCCGCGTGAGCAGGATCATTTTCAACCGTTCACCGTTGTGGTTGGTTCTCCGAGTGACTTTCTCGCCCGGTATGGCCTGTGCGACTGCCGAGTGCCATGATTGTCCGGGCCTCATACAGTGATTTTTCAGTAACTTAACTTTGAGTAAACTTGAAACTTCCTGGCCCGCCTCTCCGAGGCCTGATTGTCCTCGTATTGATTTTTAACTTTTAACTTTGCGTAAACTGCGAGGCAAAAGGACTGGGTCACTGTCAGTGCCCGGCCCGGCGGGCCGGCCCGGCCGGGCCGCAACTAGTGACCTTACGTTGAAAAAAAAAAGGGCGTCATCCCAAAATAGATCGCTGATTGACGAGCCCTGGTGGGTACCTGGAGTGATTTCAGT
The DNA here is from genome assembly GCF_000315625.1 of Guillardia theta CCMP2712. Classification (NCBI taxonomy): domain Eukaryota; class Cryptophyceae; order Pyrenomonadales; family Geminigeraceae; genus Guillardia; species Guillardia theta. The sequence continues at coordinate 277,145 of NW_005434602.1, read as the reverse complement.
CGGCTCGTCTAAGCTGTGCTCCTACATTTCAAAGTCACACACTCCATATTCCTCTCTCCCCGCCCCTCGCTCCAAATTATTGACTTCGCTCAAAATCGGGTGCAGGGGGTAGGGTAGCAGAACTTCATAAAAACTCGCCGGAAGGGACAGAGGTACATCAAAGACCAGCGGTAAGAGGTGGAAACCATGACTTCGTCCTGGCCAAGCTCGAGCAGATGACTGATCGTTGCGCAGGAAATGTTCCACGACATCGTCCACCTCCAGTCCCTCGCCGGATCCTGCATCGGATCTAACTCCTGCGGTGTCGGCACCGCCTCTGACGCCGATGGCATCTTCTTCGGAGCTGCCAACATCTCCTCTGCCAACGTTGCTGAGAGCTTCTTGAAGGACTCCGTGGACAACTCGTCCTACAGCATGAACAGTGGTACTGACCAGGGCATGTTCAACGACTATGCCTCCATCAACACCTACTGGGCTGACACCACCGCCATGGACAACATCCGTGGAGCCGACATCACCGACCACTCCATCGCTGGATCCGCCGAGACCATCGGCACCTCCTTCACCTCGGGCCACACTGTGCACACCGCCTCCGGCAACACCGTGTCCTACGTGCCCCACCCCACCGCCGGCTAAGCGGTGTTCGAGCGGTAAGGAAGCGCGTCATGACTGGAGGAGGCATAGCTCAGGTTATGAAGATGCGCGGGAACGTAGCCATGTGCTGGTTCTATTGAATGAACAATATTTTGATCTTATGCTTTTGATTTTGCTTTCGTCACATGACATTGATTCAACCAAAGATAGCTTTTCTTCAATCCAGCCATGAGTATCACACTCTGTTCTAGAGCTGTTACGTTTCAGTCCGATGCTCACGACCACTTTGATTTTGTACTGATGGCGATCCCCACTATCACTTGCATATGCAAAACCTAGCAGACCGCATCGCTGGCTCTGTTGTACAATGGTCTTTTCTCGGAACCACCCGATCGCGGTGGCAGGATGAGTAAGTCCTTAAAACTATGCTGGCATCGTCTTTCGACACTTTCCGGTACTGGTTGGACAGAGCAATCGTCACCCTATGCTGGAGTCTACTAGAGCTCTCAAAGCCGACTACATTGTGGGCTATCCATGCCAGACCTCAAACCGATGATTCCAGCTGAATGCCTCCTTCAGCTTTCCGGCGCCTCCGAAGCACTCGAGCTGACCTCATAAAGCGGTCCCATCAGATTTGCGAAACACGTGCATCGACCAGCGAGATAAGGATTACAAAAACGGACAAGAAGGCAAAGTCTCTCAGATAGATCAGACGAAAAAACAACCCTTGCAGGATCCGGGAGATCAAGGTCATCATCCGTATCCGCGGCTACCGCGTTGAGAGCGTCTGGAAGCGAGTGGAGGTGGTAGCGGAGATGGCAAACATGCGATGAAATCAGCTCAAGAGCTTGATCTGTCGCCAATGGCGAGAACACGAAACGGTCGTCAGTGAGAATCAAGTTATTCAACTTGCCGGACGAACATATGTTTTTGATGGACATGCCATCACTCTCTGAGTTTGACCTGCTGGTCTCAGGATACTCCACAGGGAAGCTTCCATCTTGCTTCAGTACCGATAATCCCATTAGGCTCGTTTCCCGTTGCACATCTTGATCTCTAAGAGACAGATTGATCCACAGGACTGTCGCTGTTTTTTGCTCCCTTTGACTCGTTACTGTCTACTCCGAGACTTGAAGGCTCCATTCTCAAGCAAGACTCCTTCATTCCTTCAACCAATTCGCTACCACCAGGCGTCTGTCCGAAGAGATAATCGCTATTGCAGTACGAGGGCTGATGTAGTTGAGTAAACCTTTCGGTACTGAACCCGATAACTGATTTTCCTCGTACTTTGAAAAAAAAGAACAAGGGGTCATCCCAAAATAGATCGCTGATTGACGAGCCCTGGTGGGTACCTGGAGTGATTTCAGTCGGCTCGTCTAAGCTGTGCTCCTACATTTCAAAGTTACACACCCCATATTCCTCTCTCCCCGCCCCTCGCTCCAAATCACTCCAAGTCGGGTGCAGGGGGTAGGGTAGCAGAACTTCACAAAAACTCGCGGAAGGAGGGGAGCGGTCAAGCTTCTGCGGTAAGGAAGAGACCATGACGCCGAGAAGAGACCATGGCCAAGCTCGAGCAGATGACTGATCGTTGCGCAGGAAATGTTCCACGACATCGTCCACCTCCAGTCCCTCGCCGGATCCTGCATCGGATCTAACTCCTGCGGTGTCGGCACCGCCTATGACGCCGACGGCATCTTCTTCGGAGCTGCCAACATCTCCTCTGCCAACGTTGCTGAGAGCTTCTTGGCGGACTCCGTCAACGACGCTTCCTACAGCATGAACAGTGGTACTGACCAGGGCATGTTCAACGACTATGCCTCCATCAACACCTACTGGGCTGACACCACCGCCATGGACAACCTCCGTGGAGCCGACATCACCGACCACTCCATCGCTGGATCGACCGAGACCATCGGCTCCACCTTTGGCTCGGGCCACACTGTGCACACTGCCTCCGGCAACACCGTGTCCTACGTGCCCCACTCCCCAGCTGGTGGCAAGTAAGGAACTTCGGAATCGTGAGTAAGGAAGCGCGTCATGACTGGAGGAGGCATAGCTCAGGTTATGAAGATGCGCGGGAACGTAGCCATGTGCTGGTTCTATTGAATGAACAATATTTTAATCTTATCTAATTACCATGCTTGCAATGATGTTTTTGCTGCTTCTGGTCTAGGTCGATTGATTCGTCCATTGCTCATCCCAAGTGTGTTAAATCGGTCGGCTCTATTCGCCCTCCCACCATGCTACAGTACGAAGATTTACGGGACAGGAAAACACTAGAATACGGACAAAGATCGTAGATGCCCTTTAGATTATCTCTCGGACGCGTCTTCTTATTTGAGAGAACGATTCTTCCATGCAACCTGTCTTTTTGTTGCAGCTAAATCTTTGGCACTAGAGAGCCCGGTTCCTGTAAGCTATCGCACCTTCGAGTGACAAACCTCATCAGTCAACAACACCGGCATCAACGATGAGTCATTCCAATCACTCTAGATCACCCGCCAGACTCGCATTCCGCATACCGCATACTCCGCAACAGCAAAACTTGCTGGCATGTGACAAATACTCCTCCTTTAATCCATCCTCGACCAGCATGGCTGTCGTTCCCGATACTCTGCGGCCGTCACGATGCAGTCCGATGCCCAACACAACTCTGTAACATCCCCGCAAAGGAATTCATGCTCCCTTTATAAGCGCGCACGTACGCACTCATGATGGCTGAATGTTGAAGTCTAATCAGTCAAGCTGATGGGGGGGGCGCAGTGCCTCACTTGGCTCAACACGAGCGTGTTGCAACATGCACCACAAGCCCAGACTCGATTATCACTGTCTTGCTCATGCTCAGCATGTTCGCAAACATACGGATGTCTGCTCTCGCCTCGCAAGATGTCTCAGGTGAACTGACATGTAGACGCCTCCGCTCCGCTAAAGCCCTTCCAACAGCTCCAGGCTTTTATGTCCTCAGCGCGATTATCGCCTAAACAGTGGGACATGTATCAGAGCTCTGCGAAGGCGAGCTCAAGCCTCCGCAGGAAGGAATCTTATTGAGCAGGAGTGGGCAGCAAGAGAAGCTATGGTCTTCTCTTACAGCCACGAGGCAGCAAGGGCTCTAACGGCTCCCTGTTCGGCGACAGAGTGTGCCAAGTACGGGGGGTATCTCCTGTACTGGTACGATTGGATGAATTTCGAGGAGGAGCAGGCAGCAGATCTAAGCGACCGCACGAGAAATGCTCGCTCGTGCGCGAAGAGCCTCACCACCCCTGGTTGTTCCCCTCGACTATGAAATGATCGCCAACAACTGCTAAGGTGGTCTGTCCTTCCCCTTGCTGTGTGCACCACGAATTGATAGTGTTCGTGTTATCAAACAACTTTACGCTTCACCCTTGTGTGTGATCCAGCGGAGGTGCCTTGAGCATGCGCTGAAGACGTCTGCAACCCGTAAAGCCTCGGGGTGTGACAGCATCGTGTATAGTAGGGGGGTTTATGCACCGCGTTCACATGGCGTGAGCATGCTCGTTCGACCTCCTTGTCGTGTACCTTGGCCTCTCCATCTGACTCAAAACATGACGTCAACTCTAATCCTGTCAGAATAGACTTGTGCCAGCGATAACAAAGAGTCAGGGCACGCTCTTTCTTGGTTCGTGTCGCTCGTTGAACATCACTTAAACAGCAAGATTGTGATGTTGAAAGCTTCCCTGTTTTGTGCTCAATGAAGACGATGGCTCTGAGATTCTAAATGATATCGTTTAATCGAACACATGGTTTACATACCGCACCTTTCAACAGTGACATACATAGGTTGAAGAACATGCAGAGGTAAAGTGGACCCGCTTTCTGTGAATGTGTCAAGCTATGCGGAGTCCAGTGAATTGCTCTTTGGAATACGTGTATTGGGGCCACAAATTCTGAAGGGAAGACCCTGACATCGCGGGCATTCGCTTGAAGTTAGGAAGTTCATGCAGTAATTTCATGTTGTAGATGTTCTGAACGACAGCATCAGGCATACTACATGAGAGAATCATGCAATATACGTGAAGCCGGAACCTCCTTCGAGTGCAGCATGACCTTTGAATGTCAACGACGCTTCCTACAGCATGAACAGTGGTGCCAACCAGGGCATGTTCAACGACTATGCCTCCATCAACACCTACTGGGCTGACACCACCGCCATGGACAACATCCGTGGAGGCGACATCACCGACCACTCCATCGCTGGATCCGCCGAGAGCCCTACCAATCTTTAAGCATTTCCACTCGTGAAGATGTGCGGGAACGTAGCCATGTGCTGGTTCTATTGAATGAACAACCTGAGATCGGATTTGCTTGTACGTGTGTGGAGAGCAATCGCAACTCCAGTACTCTGTGAAGATGAGATCCATCTCCAACACTACAAAAGGGAGGCCAGATCCTCTTGCCTCCCGTATTCCTCGGAGTACGAACCACGGATATAGCAGTGTCTGTATTGTCTGTTGTACATAAGGAATCTAGCTTCAAGCTTGCTTCCTCCTCGTCCTAAGCGCGGCTTCGCTGCTTCGTTGGGACCGTTCCCTCATCAGCTAGCGCCTTACATGATCCTTGCATCTTTGACTTTCGAGCCGTCAGCGAGTTGTCAGAGCTCGTAGGAACCGAACTGACCCGAGTCAGGCAAAGGTCAACCAAAAGGAAAGGACAGTTGGATGCTGCCTCGTACTCGCGTTCGAAATTGACTTCTCCTGGACAACCCAGGATACTCTACCCCAGTGTGAATCTGCTGAAAAGGACCCCTCTGGAGGTCTCTGTTGCAGGAACAGTGTTACCCGTGGTGGCTTACAAGCTAAGAGGACGGGGTTCTCTTCCCTACGAGAGAGCAAGGCTTCCTTTCCAAGTGCTGATGGGATGTTCAACGTCTAAGGAGGGCAGCTTGTCAACTTCCAAGGAGGGGACACCCCTGCTTCCTTCAGCAAGGAGCACTACATACCCCCAGTCCTTCTCTTAGCCTATATAAGGATCAGCCTCTTCAGCTACAAGGGTCTGTTCTCTCCTCATGTTGTATGCCATGCTGATCTAGCATAGTTAGTAAACTCGACATCACACCTCATGTGTGATCCAGCGGAGGTGCCTTGAACATTCGCTGTAGACGTGTCTGCAACCCGTAAAGCCTCAGATTGAAACACGGGTATGCTTCATTCGATCCCACAAGGATTCTATTGTGCGACATGCTGACCTTGATGTTGCCAAGCCTGTGAAGATGTTTCACACTGCTGGCAGCCCTTGGCTTTCCCCTCGTGCAGGTCAGTACACATTGGCCTGCTTCTTCTACTCTCCCTCCATGGCAGCCCTACCGATGAATAGCGGCAGCCATTTGCTGGGATCTCTAGAGCTTGATATCAAGACTGCTTTCCTATGAGCTCTAGAACGCTTTCTCCCTTTCTCAGCTCTCTCTGACAAGCCCTTTGCAGCGACACGTCCAGCTTGACAGTAGTCGGGGGGAGTGCTGGGACTACTTTGGGGGCCCAAAAGTTTCAAACTGATTGTAGGAGACAGTAATTCTTTTCCACCGCGGCTATCTAGAGCTGCCTTGACAGTCTCGAGACAAGAAGGGTGTTGAGAAACTTCTTTGTCATTGGGATTGACCGGTCGAATTTGTGTCGTCCAGTGATAGATGGTCTCGACCGCGTGACAAACTGCTTCCATTGAGTTCGAGAAAGGCGCTTGTTGTTGTATAGGCAGTCACGGTAGTGGGATACCGCCTTTTTGATGCTTGATATCAAGACTGCTTTCCTATGAGCTCTAGAACGCTTTCTCCCTTTCTCAGCTCTCTCTGACAAGCCCTTTGCAGCGACACGTCCAGCTTGACAGTAGTCGGGGGGAGTGCTGGGACTACTTTGGGGGCCCAAAAGTTTCAAACTGATTGTAGGAGACAGTAATTCTTTTCCACCGCGGCTATCTAGAGCTGCCTTGACAGTCTCGAGACAAGAAGGGTGTTGAGAAACTTCTTTGTCATTGGGATTGACCGGTCGAATTTGTGTCGTCCAGTGATAGATGGTCTCGACCGCGTGACAAACTGCTTCCATTGAGTTCGAGAAAGGCGCTTGTTGTTGTATAGGCAGTCACGGTAGTGGGATACCGCCTTTTTGATGCTTGATATCAAGACTGCTTTCATATGAGCTCTAGAACGCTTTCTCCCTTTCTCAGCTCTCTCTGACAAGCCCTTTGGAGTGCTGGGACTACTTTGGGGTCCCAAAAGTTTCAAATTCGCGCTTGAGGTTGCTGAGGAGTCCAGTATATCCGTGATAGTAGGAGAAAAATCCATGACGGCCTAGCACTACTACCGTTGCCATGATGGCCTGCACTGCCGCAGTGCCGCAGCTGAACCGTCGCGGGGCCGCGCCGAGTGACTGTAAGGCTGCGGGACTCCCGGGCCCCGGCCCTCCCGGGATACTAGGCTTTCGGAAGTTCACCGCCGGGCGGACCCCGGGCCCCGGCGTCCGGGCCCGGACTGATGACTCGAATGGCCCCGGGCCCGGGGTATCACTGCCCTCTTAGTTCCGAAGTTCCTTGAAGTCTGGCTCCTCACGTCAACCAAGCTGAAATAAAAAAGCAGATTCTGTACCCCCAAACTTGATAGAGATAGGATGGGAGGGGGTACAAAATTTGAAAAAGCATCGTGTGAATATTTGAAATTTGGATGTCGTGTTGCAAAGGGTTGACACATGGTGGCCTAAAAAATTGAGTTCAGCCGCGATTGTTTCAGTGAGCCTGCCGGGGTGGGGGGGGCTTGGTGAGCGCATATATTGACCGCGAGTCAAGCATCAGGAAAACTTGCGGTGAGACTATGATCGTGCCATGTTGGGTGCTGCGATGATGGAGAGAGATGTTGAGAGGAGACACGAAGAGAGCAGATGAGAGAAAGAAGCAAAGAAGATCCAAACAAAGGCAGAGGCAGAGGCAGAGACAGAGACAGAGACAGGGTTTGAGTTTGACATTCATTGCACAGGAAATGTTCCACGACGTCCTCCACCTCCAGTCCCTCTCCTCCTGCATCGGATCTAACTCCTGCGGTGTAGGCACCGCCTCTGACACCGACGGCATGTTCTTCGGAGCTACCAACATCTCCTCTGCCAACGTTGGTGAAGGCTTCTTGGCGGACTCAGTCAACGACGCTTCCTACAGCATGAACAGCGGTACTGACCAGGGCATGTTCAACGACTATGCCTCCATCAACACCTACTGGGCTGACACCACCGACATGGACAACCTCCGTGGAGCCGACATCACCGACCACTCCATCGCTGGATCCACCGAGACCATCGGCTCCACACCTTTGGCTCGGGCCACACTGTGCACACTGACTCCGGCAACGCCATCTCCACCTACAAGCAGCACTAGACGATCTGGACGTGGCAAGATACAGCAGTGCGACTGGCGGCATGAGATTAGCAAGCTTTTCATGACGTCTATTAAACTATTAATCAAACTCCGTTGTCGTAGCTGCTTCTCTTTCAGGGCTTCAAGAGGCCTACATCAACAAGTGAGACAGAGGCCTTTACTCTCAATCAACACTTTCTCCCCAGCTACTTCAACTAGAGCGCCCAAACATACATGACTAACTCGTCCGCGTGTAACCACCCCTTCCCTGCCAGGCTCCTTCCTCGCCGCTGCAGCACTATAAGTTCGGCGCATCCTTTGAGGTGCTCAGCTCCTGCTGTACGGCTTGAGCGCGAGATGTCACAAAGTCCACGATCTCATGCTCTACAAGGTCCCACGACAATCGCTGCTGCACATGGCAGAGAGACGCGAAGTTTGCCTGGGTCAGCTGATAGATGAAACTTCTGTCCGTGAGCAGGAAAGGATCCGCATACTCGATCGCCCGGGCGTCCACCTGGACAATCGCGAGGACAGCCTCTCTGCAAGATAGAATGTCCTCATGAGCGAACCGCATTGCACTCCCATCCTGCTTCACAGCCTCCATCACCACCTCCAAGTCAGCTCGCAACTGCAGACTGGCATACTGCAGAGCTGAAAAGGTCTGAGCGACTGCCTCCAGCACAATCTTCTTGTTGTTTCTCAGCTCGTAGGTCAAAAGCCTCAGAGAGTCCCCCGACTGTCTGACAGCCTCTGTCACAACTTCCTCGTCCTCCTGCAGGTTCTCGCTCGCGTATTGGAGCGCTTGACCATCTTTTCTCACCGCCGCCAAGACCACCTCCTTGCAAGACTTGATGCTGCTGTCGGCATACTCCAAGGCCAGACCACACTGCTTCACCGCCTCCATCACTATCGCCTTATCTCCACGGATCTCGTCACATGCAAACTTGATCATCGTACCGTCCTGCTCCACTGCATGCCTCACGAACGTTTTCTCGGCCCAGAGTTCAGAGCCAACGAACTCAAGCGCAGCGGGCGTCTCCTGGATGGCAGCAAGCACAACCTCCCGGTCGTTCTGTAGCGTCAAGACGTACTGCAGGGCTCGCCCGTCCTGCCTGACAGCTGCGAGGGCTACAGCTTTGTTGCACCTCAGCAGCTTGCTCGCGTACTTCAAGGCCAGGCCATCTTGCTTCACAGCCTCCATGACCACCTCCGCGTCTTTTCTCAGCTCTGCAGAAGCAGTTTGCAGCGATAATCCACATTGCTTGACGGCCTCGAGCACGACCTGACGATGAGCCTTCAGCTCGTCGCTCAAGAACTGCATGGAGCTTCCGTTCTGCCGGACCGATGCCAGCGCAATATCGACATTGTTCTTCAGCCTGTCACTAGCGTATCGCAGAGCGCTGCTGTCATTCTCAACAGCTGTCAAGACAACGTCAAAGTCATCTCTCAATTTCTCATCTGCATTCTCCAAGGCTGTGCTATCCTGTCTCACGGCATCCAAGACGATCTGCTTGTCACTGACCAGAGCGTTGGAGTGCTCGAGGGACCTCCCACTTTGCTGCACGGCAGTCATCACCACCTCCCTCTTCGATTTCAAGTCCGACGAAGCAAATTGCAGCGCGTAGCCATTTTGCTTCACTGCTACAAGTACCACCTCCAAGCTGCTACGCAACTCCTCCGATGCGAATTCCAGTGCGAGACCATCTCTAGCTACAGCCGCTAGCACCACGTCGCGATTGGCACAAATCCGTTGAGCAGCATACTCCAACGCCAGCCCATTGTTCTTGACAGCTTGCAGGACGAGCTTCACGTCTTCTCTCAAGCCTTCACCAGCAAACTCTAGGGACAACCCATCCTGCTGAACAGCCTCCATCACCACACTCCTGTCGCTCCGAAGGCTCGGCGATGCGAATCGCAACGAAGTTCCCGCGAAGCGGACGGCACTCATCACAATCTCTCTGTCATTCTTCAAACTTGAATCAGCAAACTCGAGCGAAAAGCCGTTGTTTTGAACAGCAGACATCACAACTCTCTTACATGCCTTCATCCTTGGACTAGCAAATTCAAGAGCCTCGCCGCTCTCGTGGACTGCAGCAAACACAATGTCTTCGATGTCTCTTACAGTAGCATTGCAGTACTGCAACGCCTGGCCAGATTGCATGACAGCGTTGAGCACGACTTCCTTGTCTTCACAAAGTTGACTATCTCCGTCAAGATAATTGAGAACACGTCCATCATGCAGCAAGGCAACAAGAACTATCGACTTGTCCGCCCTCAATTCCCTACTTGCGTACTCTAGGGACCTTCCATTCTGTTTCACCGCAGCCATAACGACTTCTCGGTCACTCTGCAGCTGCTCGTCTGCCCAGATCAATGACATCCCATCGTTCTGCACAGCCGCAATCACCACATCTTTGTCGCGCTTGAAACTGTTGCTGGCGAATTCCAACGCCATCCCTTCGTTAGAGACCGCGGCAAGCAAAATATCCTTGTTTTGCAGAAGCTCGTTGCTAGCGTACTTGACTGCAGTTCCGTTCTTCTTGACAGCAGCCAAAACGATGTCGAAATCGTTTCGATACTTGGGGTCCACATATCTTAAGGCAGATCCATCGTTGTTGACCGCAGTAAGAATGATGTCACGATCAAATCGGAGGTCACTATTCACGTAGTCGAGCACATGTCCATTCTTGGATAAGGCTGCCTTCACCAGAGTTGGATCGTTGTGAAACTCATTGCTCGCATGACGAAGTGCACTGCTATCTTGGTTGATTGCTTTCCATACAACTTCAGCATCATGAATGAGGGGTTTGCCAACAAACTCAAGTGCACAGCCATTTTGTTCGACAGCATTCAAAACCAGTTTCTTCATTGCCCGACATCGATCGCTCGCATGCACCAGAGCATATCCATCCTGTCGCACAGCAGACAAGATGATCGTCTCGTCGTCTCGCAGTTCGTCAGACGCATATTGCAATGCTCTTCCGTCCTGTCGCACTGCAGCCATCACAACGTCATAATCTGATTTGAGTCTATTGCCCACGTACTCCAACGCACAACCATTCTTCTCTAATGCCCTCAACACAATTTGTTTGTCCGAACGCAATTCAATACTTGCATACCGCAGAGCCCAATCGCCGGAAATGACAGCTGCATTGATAATGTCGCGATCCGATCTGAGCTCATAACAGACCGACTCAAGGGACCAGCTCGATTGCCTGATCGCTGCAAGAACAACTTCCTTGTCACGCTGAATCTCTTCGCTGGCGTGTTCCAGTGCCGTCCCACACCTTCTTACACTTGTCAAAACAATATCTCGATCCGCTTGAAGCTCGTCCGACGCAAATTCAAGAGCGTTGCCATCTTGCCGTACAGCCTTGAGAACGATTTCCCTATTTGACCTGAGCTCATCTGACACATATTCAAGTGACCTCCCACTTTGCATTATTGCCGTTTCAACAATCTCCAAATCATTCTGGAGCTCTTCACTTGCAAATTCTAGACTAAACCCGTCCCTTCGGACTGCAACGAGCACGATTTCTCTATTTCCCCTCAGATTCTGGCTGGCATATTCCAAAGCTCGCCCATAATCTTGCACAGCTGCAAGGACTACTTCAAAGTCGTCGACCAGATCCTCGCTAGCAAACTCCAGGGACATACCGTTAGCACGTATGCTGAATAGAACTAAGTTCCTGTCATTCTTCAATAGGTCCCCTGCGTGTTCCAGGGCGTTGCCGTCATTCCTCAATGCTGCAATAACCATGGCTCTATCATCCCGGAGCTCTTCATTCGCATATTCTAGTGCTGCCCCGTTCTGTCGAACTGCTGTCATCACGACTTCTCTGTCCCCCTTCAAATTTTCACTAGCGTATTCTAACGCTCGGCCGTCATTGCTGACTGCCGCCAGAACCAAGTCTTTGTCAGCCTTCAACTCGTCGCTTACATGCATAAGTGCAATCCCCATCTTCTTCACAGCCATTATCATCAGGTCCTTGTCCGCCTTGAGCATATCTGAAACATACTCCACAGCCCATCCGTCCTGGTTGACCGCCAGAGAAACTACTTCACGATCAGCTTTCAACTCCTCGCTGAGGAATTCTAGTGCCCTGCTGTCTTGGCGGACAGCTAACAGAGCGATCTCTCTATCTGCTCGCATCTCTTCGCTTGCATACTCCAAAAAATAACCGCAGCGCCGTGTTGCTGCTATCACTATCTCCCTGTTGGATTTCATGTCGTCTCCTACGTGGAACAAAGCTCTTCCATCTTGTTGTACAGCAGCGAGAGCTACTTCCATGTCTGACTTCAAGGTTTCGCTTGCATGGCACAAGGTCTCACCGTCTTGTCGAATGGCCACCATAACAAGCTCTTTGTTTGATTTGAGCGCATCGCTAGCAAATTCTAAAGCACGGCAATCCTGCTTCACTGCTGCCGTCACAACCTCGACATCTGCCCTCAAGGCATCATGCGCATACTGCAATGCAAGACCATCTTTCTTCACTGCCGCAAGAACGATACGCTTGTCAGACTTCGATGCCTCGCCTGCGTATTCCAGCGCGATGCCGTTCTGTTCGACTGCTGTGAATACAATGTCTTCATCGTCTTTCAACTCAGAGGTTGCAAACTCAAGCGCGAGACCATCCAGACTTACGGCCATCGTGATGAATTCCTTGTCAGAATGTATGTTGACATTGGATGGCGGCAAGTCGATGCCCCTTCTACGCAATACCGTGATGATGTTTTCTCGCTGCATGGCTCTCGAACGCAAGCAATGATGGACTAAGTGGGGTCACAAAGAGCAGCGCATGTCCAAGAGATATCAATGGCTTTCCTTCATACCTTCCTCTCCTCCTTTTCTGCCCTCTCGCGCTCGCTCTTTCCGCCTTCCTACTCCTTAGAACTTCCCCGCCATTTCCAAATTCCTTCAGATTTGGGCACCCCTGGTTTTATCACCCCTACCCTTACTAGTTCGTGGCTTGCTAGAAGTACCCGTACTGCAGGGTTCTAAAACGGTGGTGTTTACCCCACCCCCCTCCTAGAGGACCACCTTCTCTCCAACCACTACAGATATCCATGCACCACCCTACCTCCGATTCCTAGCTTCAGGTTCGGACTCCCCCTACCCTACCCTACCGATTCCGTGCGGAATACCCGTGGTTTCCAGCACTCGGAGGACTCTCGTGCCGCTCCAACCGCCGCCCGACACTGCCGCAGTGCGGCGAGTCGCCCGGGCCCCGGGCCCCGGGCCGCGCCGCGCCGGCCCGGGCCGCTCCGGCCGGGCCAACCCGGACTCGAGGCTCCCGAAGTATCCGTCCCGGTTGACCAGTCCGTTGACTCCGTTCCGAGTCCGAGGGCAGGCCCTTCCGGGAGTGCCGCAGTTCCGAGCTGAGCCTACCGCAGTCGGAAGGGGCCGTTCCGACACAACTTGCCCCAGGCCGGCAGAGACGCCGGACGGCCGAGTCCGAGTCCGACGTGAGTGAGCGGGGCCCCGGCTCGGACTCCGTTCAAGCCTGTATCATGCCCGGCAGGGCGCAAGTCACACACTGAATGTTTTTACTAACATCAGAGTGATACCGTACGCCCCCCCCACCGTGATACTAGCCGTTGAATGAATTTCAGTGACAGTGCAAATGGATCTTAATCACAAATTTGCTGCCCTTCGGGGCTGGGAGTTGAACGGCTACACCATGTCGGTGGTGGAGCGAGCAAGGTCGCTGGAGGCAAGGTCATGCGCTGCAGCTGTCGCTTCCTTGATCGTCCATCTCCTATCCTCTCCTCCCTCCCTCCCTCTTATCCCCTCCGCCCTCCCTTCCTCCTATCTTCCTCTTCCCTCTTCATCCAACCTGGTGCTGCCCTGATTTCCCTGCCCTACTGTAATCTTATCTCCTTTACTTTCCTCGTCCTCGCAATCACGACATCTTTTCTTTCGTCCATCTTCCTTCCTTTAACCATTGACTTTAGGATGGCATCATTTTCCCATGCTCAGAGCGCGGCTTTAGCGGGGGTTGACCTTCGTCATCCGAGGTCGAGAGACCTGATGGCAGATTCGCTTCCAGTGACATCTCTACGCGCCGAGATGTCAGAGCTGCACGAGATGCTTCAAGCCCGCGGAGCAGCCATGCAAGAAATCGTCCTTGAGAGTCGCAACCTGCGGCAGATGGCTGCTAGCCGCATGTCAAGGAGAGACGTCACCAATCAGCTCGGGGAGCGCCTAAGGAATTTCTCCCACGTCTTCCCCACCGCAAACACGAGGAGACCCAGGAGGGCAGAGGTACCCGATGACATGGAGCTGAACAGCTACGTCCTGAGAGGAGGAAGCGAGGAGACGAGCTGTGTGATCTGCCTAGAAAACTTGACTGAAGGGGCTCAAGTTACTTCGTTAGCGTGTGCACACATGTTCCATGCGGCCTGCCTCAAGTCTTGGATCCGTCAAAAGGGTTGGGATGCCTCCTGCCCTCTCTGTGTGACCAAGATTTTTGCGAATGAGACCCACAAGAAGCGGTCTCCGGACGTCAGCCTCCGCAGCTCATCACACGAACTTTCTTTCAGTCAAGTTCATGATCAGCGCATCGCATCGAACAGCGGTTTCAAACCTTGTTGTGCTGTGTTTGCTGTTAGTGATTATGCAGTTTGGTTTCAAGTCCTTTGCCTCCTCTCCTGACTTGTATCCTTGCAGGTGAGGCGAGGAGGCCCAACTCGGCGAGGTAAACAGCGATCTCTTATCAAGGCATTTCTTACATCGCTCAGATCAACGATGGCTGGACATTCTCTCAGAGATTCACAGTCAGCAGCAGAAAGCAGAATCTGGTATGTTACAGTTGTTTTCTGCATCATTTTGCTGCATTTTTGCTTGAGAATTTCTTATTGCGGGGTGGTGCAGGCAGGTGGGTTCGAGCCGGGGCACTCGATTGAGAAGGAACAATTCAACCAGTCAAGCAGGTACGCCGTCAGTAAGTGATGGATGTTAAGTCAGACTGTCACAGCAGGAGCTTCGCCCCGTCAACCGACCATGAGCTTCTGTCCGCCGAGTACGCTTCGTTTACCCGCGGTGGTTTGGCATTGCTTGACCATTTTGGAAATAATCTCCTCTTGATGCAGCCAACGCGAGACCTGAGTCATCTCTTAAGTTTTTCTTCAAATCGCTCATGATAGTAAAACATAGTATGTTCTGTATTTCCTCCGATTGACCAAATGACATGGTTCACCATTTCTTTTGACCGGACCTGAATCACATTGAGGTCTGCAGGCCCTGAATAGAAGTGAATGTGATCACACACGTGCAAATAATGGTGTCAGAATTTCTGGATTTTCCGATTTCAGTTGCAGGATGAGGGCAACAGAGGGCAACATGTTTATCAGCTGTGTTTTGGGTAGCGTTATGACAATCATCAAACTTTTACTCAACTTCCCTCGACTTCGTCTGCGCACTGGAACTGTCTTTCTCTATTGCCAGTACAGTCAAGACAACTCAAATCGCTTCCTCTACACCTGCAATCTATTTTAAGCAAGCACCTTGTTCCTGGTCACGTGATGTCGGCGAAAGTTCTGCTTTGGATGCTTGGCGTATCCAGCCTGGTGAGCTCCCAAGAAGACAACATCTGTGCCTGCTGCTCCAATCTCCTCATCACTTGACATGGGCTTCTGGTGAGAAGGGGCAGCCTGATGATTCTGGTGGGCGACTGAACGAGCCAAGAGACGGTGAGCTTGATGCATCTTCTGGATACGGCGAGATGCCAAGTGCCTCCACTTCCCTGCAGCATTCACACTCTTCCTGGCATTGCGAATCTCTTCCAGCTTTGCATTGAGCTCGTGTCTTGCTTGCTTGGCCTGTTCCTTGAAGCGGGCAGGGAGTGTCGACTCCACCTCCTGCTCCCTCCTCGCCTCCATCTCCTTCGCAGTCTCCTGCTGACCATGCTTGCCCTGCTCATTGGGGAAGGCAGATTCAGTCACCTTCTCAATGCGCTGCAATTCTTCATCCGCTTGCTTTGCAACAGCGGCCTTGTCATGAGAAGCAAGGAAATGATGCTGCTTGTGCGCTGGGACCTTGGCGGCAGCAGCTTCGGGATGCTGTACAGCATGATGGCTCGCCACCTTAGCATAAGACTTGTCTGTGTTCTCCACAGCAGCAGTTGCATCAGCTACTTGCTTATAGTGCTGTTGCATCTCGCTGGAGCTCACGTGGTGCCATTGCTTTTCATGGTGTTGATGAGGAAAGATCGCGTCGTTCATTCGGGCCATCTCTGCGTCGAACTTGGACGCCTGCTGTGCAGCGGCGATTCTGCTGGCTTCAGTGACCTGCTTTACCCTACTCTCTTCTGCCATGAGCCTCTCTTCTTCCTTTGAGGCCATGGCCACACCCACCAGTAGCGCTACCATGGCAGCTACCTTCAACACAGCTCGAGCCATTGCGAAGGGACAACTGGTTATCCATCGTCCTTGGCTACAGTTGGCACCGGACCCGGCCCCGGAGGCGGGAACCCTGCAGTGCACTGCACTGAGAACTTAAATCTCTCAGTAACACAACAGAACTTATATCTCGGACCGTCCGAGTTTCGCTCAGGCTGCCGCTCCTCCTTTCTAGCCTAAATTCTGTTGAGGCGGGTTTGTAGGGTTACCCCCGGTCAGTCAAGTTCCTCCCAGAAAGTTTGTTTGCTCCCTCCGAGCCTAACTGAGCCGGGCCCGGTGAGCCTTACATAACTGAAATTCGCCTGGGAGTTTTGAAATACCAATATTGCGTATTGAATATTGAGGTTTGAAAATCAAATCAAGCTTTTCAACTTTGACTGCGCGATTGGGCATGATGGGCAAAGGTCCCAACAAGCATCTGGAGAAGGAGGAGGAGGAGGAGGAGGAGGAGCCTGTGAAGCTGGTGAGCTATAGAAGGAACATACACACACGTCAAAGTGCTAGAGGAAGACGAAGGGATCGCGAGGAATCTGATCAGATGCTGGGAGAAGGGTTTAAGCTCGGAGAAGTTGTCCATTGCGAGTCGCTCTACACCATGACGCAGGAGATACACTACATTCAATTCGAAGAGACAGTCCCTAGAACGGGGATCGGCGTATACTTCTGGATAAGGAAAGCCGAAAGAAACGAAGGGAAGAAGACGGAGATCATCGTCCTCAGCGTGGACGACGGTGGGCCATCAGATCAGGGAATTCTTCGCAAGGGAGACAAGCTAGTCGCAGTTGAAGGGCATGGTGTTGAAGGTGTGCTGGTTGACGACTGTCTTTCTCTCTTGAGTAAACCACCTTGGCAGGGTTGCCGTGGGAATCCGTGAGGGAAAGGATTGAAGGGCCGTTGGGAACCAGTGTGCACCTTGGATTTCACAGGAGGGTGAAGAAATCATTCCACCACAGAGCTGCTGGAGCCATTTCAGGGACACCCAGCCCCATTCGCAACTTTCAGAGGAAGCTGGCAGTAGAGATGGAGAGCGTCACCCTCCGAGTTATGAGAGGAGGGAAACGAGTGGTTCGCATCCTGTACCAGTGGCCTGACCCAGAGAAATACAGCAAGCTGTCGCTCCTGATGCTACCCCTTAATGCGAAGCTGAGAAGACTGTGCATCCTCATCATTGAGAGCTCCTTCTGGAAGCTGCTGATCATCATGTGCGTGTTCGCAAGCTCCTTCTTGCTGACCCTCACAGACCCCTTGAGCACCCCACAACTGCAGCCTGTCTCGCCGTTCCGAGACAGGGTTGAATTGGCGTCAAAATCTTTCACCATTCTCTTCTTGTTCGAAGCCGTCCTAGAGATCATTGCTCATGGTCTGATCTTCGGTAAGAACGCGTACCTGCTCTCCTTCTGGAACATCCTGGACGCCTTCATCCTTAGCGTTGGCATGCTGGAGTTTGTCAGCAGCTCTGGAGCCAACCTGCTTGCTCTGCGTGCACTGAGGGTGCTGAGGCCACTGAGAGCAATCAAGAGGTTTGTGTGGTTGAAGTCATGTGTGGAGGTGTTGCTTCAGAGCTTCTCGGATGTTCTCAACACCTTGTTCATCGTCTCCTTCATCTGTCTCGTCGCTTCCATCGCTGGCGTCCAACTTTTCGCCGGGGTGTTTCGCAATCGCTGCTACTCTATAGAGGATGGCGTGATCATGAATGGCTTTATATGTCAAAGCGCTGCTGCTTCTTACATGCCTTCTCCTGCACAATGTCCTTCTGGATATGGTGAGACATCAATTCCCACTCTCGACCTTCCTCACTGACTGTCTCAACAGAATGCATCTCTCTCTTCCCCAAGCCACTCCATGGCTTGTCAAACTTTGACAACATCGGGAGAGGCCTGATGGCTGGAATCCAGGTGAGGAGAAAGTTCAAATTCCTTCTTTTGACGCAGTCCTTCGATCAGATCATGATGCTCGAGGGATGGTCAGACATCATGTATGATGTACTGGACGGTTACTCTACCGTCTTCGTCTTCTTCTTTGTCATCATGGTCTTGATTGGCCCGTGGTATGCGATGCACCTGTTTAAGGCTGTGCTAGCCAACTGTTTGTTCAATGTGGACAAGAAACTTCACAACTATCGTCTTGCTCAAGTTGTCTGCAAATGGAAACTCCTTGACAAGAGCGCTCGGCCGTTTGCAACGTGGAAGTCGCACTTCCTTGCTCGAGACAAGAGGCTTCGGGATCACTTTGCACGGCAGACTGAGAGGGAGGAAGGGAGGAAAAGGATCCGGGTGGTGCTGCTGAGATGGTACAACATTCAGTTTTCAAAGGCATGGAACGCTTGGAATCACACGTACATGAACTCTGCGCGATCATTCTCTAAGGATATCGAGATGTTGGGGGGCGTGGATGAGGAAGAGGTCAGGATGAGGACGTCTCGCGAGGCGAAGAAGGACTCATATGAAGTGCATCTCACTAAGGCTCTCCCTCAGTGGGCGATCAAGTTCGTGCCAATCATCCTAATGGCTCACGATCTTGCGTTGTGGTCCAAGGCCTTCAAGAAACGTTGCAAGAAGTTCGCAAGGTCAAAAGTCCTCGAAGACATCTCCACTACCGTCGTCGCGCTCAACACCATCAGTATGATGCTCGATCACTCCCCGGACTCCCAAGTCGGTCAAGCTTGGAAGTCTCCCGCGCAGTACGCCAAGTTCTCCGCGGGCCTTGACGGGGTGAACGCTGGGGTTGCCCTCTACTTCGCCTTGGAGATGCTGCTGAAGATTTGGGGGTATGGATGGAGGCAATACTTCACGCTCAAGGAGAACTGGTTTGACAGCTTCATCGTCATCGTCAACGTAGCCGAGCTGAGCGCGGTGATAGCCAGCTTGCAGTGCAAACTGAGGAAGCTGGACATTGAAACCTGTCAGGAGAGCACAAACTTCGCCTTCCTCCGCGTGTTGCGCCTCCTCCGTCTCGTGAAGCTGCTCCGAGCGTTCCCCAACTTTCAAAGGCAGATGTACACCGCCGTGCAGATGCTGGGGGAGGTGGGAGGCGCCTTCCTCCTCCTCTGCCTGTTCCTGATGATCTTCACGATCCTCGGCAGCTCGCTCTTCGGAGGGAAGCTGATCATCAGATTCTCCCAGCAGGACGCGGATCCAAGGTTGGGTTCGCGAGTGTTCGCCTATATCCCGGCGGAGAAGCTCGTGCGACCGGCGATAGTCCTTGACATCGACTTCCTCCAGCATGCCGCCAACCCCTGGCTGATCTCAATCGTCACAGGCTTCAGCCCTGGCCACAAGGAGCTGAGCAGGAGCTGGGCTGCCAAATCCGTTGACCAGCTGCTCCCGTCCCCCTCCATCATCGGGATCTCCCCCCGCTCAAACTTTGACACCCTCCTGTCAAGTCTAGTCAGCGTATTCCAGATCCTGGGGGGTTCGAGCTGGCCTGAGATCATGACGAATGCAGTCAATGGGACTGGACAGAACATCTCTGTCCTCTACTTCTACAGCCTCGTCCTGCTGGGAGGCCTCGTCCTCTTCAACCTCTTCGTCGGTAAGTCCGTGAGCATGCTCGATTGACGCGCTGAACTTCTGCCCAGCTGTCATTATCGTGTCCTTTAGGAAAGACTACAACTTCAGGTTCGAAGATGACTTCTTTGAGAGAATGCCGAGGGTAGGAAAGCAGCCGAGGCAGGAGCTGAGAATAGGAATCTTTGGCCTCCTGTGGCGACTCTTGTCAGGATGGCGCAGGAAGCGACTGCCTCCTCCCAGCAAGTTGCCAGCAAAGGGCAAGCAGGAGCCTTCACAGACGAGTTTCTTCGGCACGACCATCTGGAAGGACATCAACTACGTCATGAAATTGGCGAAGCCGGTCGGGGCAGACAAGGAGGGAGGGGGCACGGCAAGAGAGTTTGACTATAGGACGAAGCTGTATGTCAAGGGGGTGATTGTTGACCTGGACGTACACCTAGGGTTTCGAGTCGTCTACGACACGACTCGCCTCCTCGGGCATGAGATGGAGCAGCACCTGTCAAGCCAAGAGATCACTGAAGTCATCAAAGAGCAGGAGGGGACCCACGAGCTGCAGACCGAGTACGAACTCCAGCAGACGCTACGAGCTTCCGAGCTCACGGCCCACCTCGTTCAGGTTGGTCGCCCTGGTCGTTTTTCTCCAGCTGACGCTCACCTGTGTCCTATCAGAATCTGCAGGGGGTGATCCGAAAGATCGAGGCAAGGATTCACCTGATGAAGGCACGAGAGACCGTCATCCTTAAACGCACTGAACTCCGCAGGGAGATCGAGATGGCCAAGAAGTCGTATCGCATGGGGCAAGTCATGTACCTTCTGGAGCGAGACGACCTGGTCGCTCCTTTCCCGCTGACGGCCCCAGCTACTGGAGAAGCTGGAGCTGCAGACAACACGCACCTCCATGGCGAGTGGGCCAGGAGGGTATTGAAGGAGCGGTTGGCGGCAGCTGAGAAGAACGAGCATGTCCATCTGACGCTCAATGACGTGGCAAAGCTGGAGGAGAGCCTAGAGAGGCCTGAGGATACCGCCTTCTACCGCCTCGAGATGCAGAGAATGAGTAAGCTGGTGGAGCGGATCCAGTCGCAGATCGCTGTGCTCAAGGCGGGAGTGCTCACTGAAACGACCTGCTTCTGCTTCGGAAGGTCAAGCACAGTCAGGCACACGGCGGTGAAAGTGATTCAGTCCCGCTTCTTCGACATCCTGATCAACCTTGTCATCCTCGCCAGCTGCATCGTGGTGCTGCTCGACCGTCCTAGCATGACGAGCAAGCAAGCGAAGCTGCTTCAGGACATCGTTAGCTTGCTCCTCCCATTCACCCTCCTTCTGACTGAGCTTGCAGAACATCTGTTTCAACTTCGTCTTCCTCCTTGAAATGTGCATCCGGCTCGTTGCCATTGGGTTCAAGACGTACTTCACCAATCATTGGTATCTCCTGGTGAGCTCACAAGCGCGAGTCGTCTTGTCTGACTTGACTCTGCTGTCAGGATTGTTTCGTCGTCCTCTCATCCTTCGTCGAGATGTTTCTCAGCTTCTCCGCCTTGAACAACCGGCAGGCCAACCAGACGCTCAAGATCACAAAAGTCTTGAGAATCTTCCGAGCAGTCAAAGCGCTCAAGATTACTCTGAGGACAAGAGGAGCTAGGATTCTCATCCTAACCCTCCGTGAATCCCTATGGCCGCTCCTGTCCATCGTGTCCATGTCTCTCCTGCTATTCGTCGTCCTCAGCATCGTTGGCATGCAGTTCCTGTCCGGGGCCCTTCACTACTGTACTGACTTGGTCGTGCTGTCCAGAGACGACTGCACGGGAGTCGATCCGCGCACCAAGTTGCAGAGGCGCTGGATGAACGCTTCCTTCAACTTCGACTGGATCGGCGAGGCGATGCTTGCTGTGCTGGTGATAGTAACGCAGGATCAGTGGCAGGACCTCCTGTTCTCGGCCATTGACAGCACGGGCAAGTACTCAGGGCCGATTCAGAACAACCAGGAGTGGATGTTTGCCTTCTTCTTCATCATCATCGTTGTCGGAACTTTTTTCCAGCTCAATATCTGGACGGGAGTCTTTGTCAAGATGTACTACAAGGCAGCTGAAGGGTTCGAGAAGGCGATGCGAGAGCAGGAGATAAGTTCGGGGAAACCAGACAAGTGGCCGAGGAGAGACGACCTGCCATTCCTCGAGGCTGCAGACCACAATATCAGCATCTTTCAGGCATGGAGGCAGGGAGCTTCTTATCGGACTATAGCCTACAAGTTCAGCATGAACACGACCTTCGATATGTTCATCGCCCTATGCATCGTTCTTAACATCTTGTTCATGAGCCTGGAGAGCTACAAGCCTAGCGAGGTGCGTCGGTTGTCTTGCCCTGACACTCCATGACGATCACATGCAGTCTCAGACGAGAACAGGAGATGTTTCCAACCTCTTCTTCACAGTCATCTTCGGTCTCGAGGTGTTCCTCAAGATGTTCGCCCTCCACCCCAAGAGATACTTCTCCCGTCAGAGCAGCAAGTGGCTCAAGTTCGATTACTTCATCTCCATCGTCAGCTTCGGAGGTCAGGCCATTGAGGCCTCTGGAACTACCGTCTCCTTCAACCCGACAATCCTCAGGATCCTCAGGATCTTCAGAGTCCTTCGCATCCTAAAGGCCCTCAAGATCTTTCGGCATGCCAAGAACTTGATCGGGATCCTGGAGGCCCTGGGCCAGTCAGTGTCTCTCACCAAAGACATCTTCTTCCTCTTTATGGTGATGCTGATGATCTTCAGTGTCATCGGAGTCCTCCTCTTCGGACATCTCTGTGTAGACTACCTGCTGGACTCCAGCTCGGCCTCTCTCTCTCGCTGCATGCTGCTGGACCCTTCCCTCCTGCTCCAGCGCTACGCCAACTTTCAGAACTCGGCGTACGCTGCCTTGACTCTTATCAGAGTGTCGACGGGAGAGACGTGGAGTGAGTTGATGTTGAAAGTCAGCACCACGTCCGATCGGAGCAACAGGGCTGAGGGCGCGCTGGTGCAAGCTGAAGCTCTTCTGAGGGCCCGAAAGAGCCAAGTCAATGTCTACAGACGTCAACAACTCCTGCAATCAGCAAGGGACTTGCTGCCAGGTGGGTGAGGTGTGAGGTAGAGGAGACAGATGACTTGTTGTCAGGTTGCATCACTGCCGTCGAGTTGAACTACTTGCGTGAGCGGCAGTTGGTGGACTGCAGTTCCAAGGAGTTTCTGCCATACGAGCAAGAATGCTGGTCAACATGCGGAAACAACCTCGCCAAGCTCTACTTCCCCATCGTTTACACGCTCGTCAATCTTCTCCTTCTCAACATCGTCCTGGCAGTTCTGATGAGGCAGGTGGGCAAAGCCAACCAGGACTTCACCAAGATGTCAACGATCAACAACAAACTCCCGAAGCACGTGTTTGTCAAGGTCGTCGAGCTATGGAGATCGAATGCATTCAGACGGATCAGATTCGAGAAAGTCCTCGAGAGGTTCAACAAGGTCATCGTCCTGCAGGACGTCGACGGGCTGGGCAGAGTCCTGAACCTCAAGAAGGGTGAAATCTGCACCCTGCTAGGAGCCTGGGACAGACCCTCCCACGTCATTCTAAGAACTGCAGACATGCGCGTCGGACTGTGTCCAGCACGACTTGTTTCATCACCAGTAGAGCCGACAAACAAGAGGGACAGGAAGGGGTGGGCGAGCGGAGACGATGGTGGGGAGGAGAGGTGGAACACAGGTGATCAGGGACTGTATGAAGAGGACGATGTTGCGCCTGGGAGCTGGAAAGCTTCTCAACATAGCAGTTGGACAAGCAAGGTATACTTCAAACTTTGATGGTGATGGTGATGATGATGATGACGATGACGATGACGACGACGATGATTGTGAAAAGGAAGTTGATCATGTTGCCAGGTGAAAGACATGCCGATCAAGCACGGTCACATCGAAGTAGCGTCAACCTTCGTCGACGACGATTTCTCACAGAAACTTTGGGAGTCGAAGTCAAACTCGTCCATGAGGAGCGGAGACAATTTCAGGACACTGTCTTCGGATTTGATATTCAAGTCTTCTCTCGATGACAGCATTGGCACACCCTCAGACGACGGGCAACACAATCTCAAGGCTCGCCATCGTCCAGCTTCACGTTCATCGGGCCCAGCCTCCTTCAATCCCATTGAGAGTTGGTTGAAGCAAGATCAGGCTTCCAAGAGATCACAAGTCGAGAAGATATCCCATGATCGAGTACCCGAGGTTGAGAGATCGTCTTATGATCGAGTACCCGAGGTTGAGAGATCGTCTTATGATCGAGTACCCGAGGTTGAGAGATCGTCTTATGATCGAGTACCCGAGGTTGAGAGATCGTCTTATGACCGAGTACCCGAGGTTGAGAGATCGTCTTATGATCGAGTACCCGAGGTTGAGAGATCGTCTTATGATCGAGTACCCGAGGTTGAGAGATCGTCTTATGATCGAGTACCCGAGGTTGAGAGATCGTCTTATGATCGAGTACCCGAGGTTGAGAGATCGTCTTATGATCGAGTACCCGAGGTTGAGAGATCGTCTTATGACCGAGTACCCGAGGTTGAGAGATCGTCTTATGATCGAGTACCCGAGGTTGAGAGATCGTCTCATCGTCAAGCTATCACCGGTATCGAAAGCGTCAAAGAGAGGGCCCGAGTCATGTTTGGGAGCTTGGAGTCAAACAAAGCGGATGATGCAGGGCCAAGACTAGGCCGGGTTGTCAACCGGAGCAATCTCAAACAAGTGCTGAGGAGCGTGAAAAAGAGTTCAAAGCCTTCGAAACTACCTCCAGATCATGTTAACGGAGGAATGTAGCTGTGAGTGTACAATGTCATATCATAACGGGACTGCACTAAGACAAGTGAACAAGAGAAGCTATCCTAGGAAGACCCTGTGACCCGGTAGAAAGTCTCTCATGGTGGAACATCTCGTCCTGCTCCGCCAAGTTTGGGTTGAAAGGATCCATCGACCTAAACCTCTCGAGTCACCGAGGGAACATGAGCAAAAAAGAAGTCACCTGGAGGAGACTTCAAGGAAAGGCTCCTCCTCCTCACCGTCCCCTGTTTCGTTCGACCGTTGCAAGCTCGGGTCACTTGCCGCGTTCCCTGAAGCCTCACTGGGGGCTTGTCAGCTGGTAGACATAGACATTGACAGCTCACAAGGTGTCGTAGATGCCGTTGCTGAGAACAGCGATGTGTATCCTCAGCTTACGAAACTGCTGCATGCAGCTCAACAGCTGCATCAGGCGCTGAGTGTACTCTTGGTCATCAAGCACCAATTTCTGGAGTGAGAGAGGTCAGGGTTTGTTCGACTATGACAGCGACCGGCACTTGAAAGATTCTCCTGGATTCGCACGAACGAGTTTGCTCGAAGCTTGAACTTCGAAGTAGGAGCGAAGTCGAAAGGTCCGCACTGACTGGGGCTGATTGGTGTAACTTGGCAGAGTTCTGCTAGTTGAAAGAGATCGATCTGTCAGTGGATTGTAGCATCATAAAGAACCTTGCCTTCTCGAGAAGTTGACGAACAAAACTTTCTCTTCTTCTCCATTCCTGTCCCCATCCAGTTCCCCAACCCCACACTCCCTCCCAACCCCATTCGAGCTCTTCAAGCTCCTTCGATTCAAAGATGTTCTCGCTGACAATCCCGCCGTCCTGCCCTCCTCTAAACGACTGACAAGAGAACAAATAGACATTGTACCTGTAGTCTGATGATTCTCTCTCTCTGGTTGTGTATTCTGACATTCAGATCTTCAATCTCTTGCGCTCTCCTCTTCAAGTCTATTTGAAGCCATGAAATCAAATTTCGAGCTCGATGCGGGTCGTAAATCCATAGCTGAAGATGCAAATCAACCAGAGCGGCAAAAAATTCCCAACAACCTTTGAAATTTCGGATCCCCATCTCCGAAAAAAGCTCTTTGTCAAAACATATCGCTGCAAGAGTAAATCAAAAATGAATGATCACAACCAAGATTAAACAAGTACCCTTCGGGCAGAGATGAATCGGTGAAATGGATTGTGGCAGAATCGAAGAAAACAAAAGAACATTGAGCGCATCGAGGAAGAGCAACGACGACGGCACACAACGATTTCCATTCGGCGAAGATGCTTGCGCTGCACACAGAACGCTCGAAGACCCTGAAACAGCCAAGATATCCGACGAATTGATAAGCGGAGACCAAAATCAGAAACATAACAAAGCCT
Organism: Guillardia theta CCMP2712; assembly: GCF_000315625.1. Lineage (NCBI taxonomy): Eukaryota > Cryptophyceae > Pyrenomonadales > Geminigeraceae > Guillardia > Guillardia theta. The sequence continues at coordinate 251,087 of NW_005434602.1, read as the reverse complement.
TTGCCAACTGCAGACCAAAACTCGTAATGAAAGCAAAATGCAGACCTTCTGCAAGACACAAAACCCCAAATATCGCCTACGTCCCTCCTTTATCCAACAACTCCAACCTGCAAACACCCAAGCACTCCGCAACACCTGCATCCGCCGTATCACCTTGCTCCCGACCTCCCGTATCCTCCGTCCCTCCTCTACCCTGTCCCTCCACGCCTCTAGCGCCGCTGCGCTCCTCAGCCCCTGCATCCGTCCTAGCGCCCTCCTCGTCCCTTCCCGGACCCTCCTTGCCTCCAGGACCTGCTCCTGCCAGCGCCCTAGCGCCCTCGCCTCCGTCTGCCTCTTGAGCCTCCTCGCTGCCTTGGCCAGTGCCGCCCCCTCCTCCCGGCCCCGTGCCGCCGCCTCTGCCCACGTCCTAAACCCTCGCCATGCCGACCCCTCCCGTATCCGCCGTATCACCTTGCTCCCGACCTCCCGTATCCTCCGTCCCTCCTCTACCCTGTCCCTCCACGCCTCTAGCGCCGCTGCGCTCCTCAGCCCCTGCATCCGTCCTAGCGCCCTCCTCGTCCCTTCCCGGACCCTCCTTGCCTCCAGGACCTGCTCCTGCCAGCGCCCTAGCGCCCTCGCCTCTGTCTGCCCCTTGAGCCTCCTCGCTGCCTTGGCCAGTGCCGCCCCCTCCTCCCGGCCCCGTGCCGCCGCCTCTGCCCACGTCCTAAACCCTCGCCATGCCGACCCCTCCCGTATCCGCCGTATCACCTTGCTCCCGACCTCCCGTATCCTCCGTCCCTCCTCTACCCTGTCTCTCCACGCCTCTAGCGCCGCTGCGCTCCTCAGCCCCTGCATCCGTCCTAGCGCCCTCCTCGTCCCTTCCCGGACCCTCCTTGCCTCCAGGACCTGCTCCTGCCAGCGCCCTAGCGCCCTCGCCTCTGTCTGCCCCTTGAGCCTCCTCGCTGCCTTGGCCAGTGCCGCCCCCTCCTCCCGGCCCCGTGCCGCCGCCTCTGCCCACGTCCTAAACCCTCGCCATGCCGACCCCTCCCGTATCCGCCGTATCACCTTGCTCCCGACCTCCCGTATCCTCCGTCCCTCCTCTACCCTGTCCCTCCACGCCTCTAGCGCCGCTGCGCTCCTCAGCCCCTGCATCCGTCCTAGCGCCCTCCTCGTCCCTTCCCGGACCCTCCTTGCCTCCAGGACCTGCTCCTGCCAGCGCCCTAGCGCCCTCGCCTCTGTCTGCCCCTTGAGCCTCCTCGCTGCCTTGGCCAGTGCCGCCCCCTCCTCCCGGCCCCGTGCCGCCGCCTCTGCCCACGTCCTAAACCCTCGCCATGCCGACCCCTCCCGTATCCGCCGTATCACCTTGCTCCCGACCTCCCGTATCCTCCGTCCCTCCTCTACCCTGTCTCTCCACGCCTCTAGCGCCGCTGCGCTCCTCAGCCCCTGCATCCGTCCTAGCGCCCTCCTCGTCCCTTCCCGGACCCTCCTTGCCTCCAGGACCTGCTCCTGCCAGCGCCCTAGCGCCCTCGCCTCTGTCTGCCCCTTGAGCCTCCTCGCTGCCTTGGCCAGTGCCGCCCCCTCCTCCCGGCCCCGTGCCGCCGCCTCTGCCCACGTCCTAAACCCTCGCCATGCCGACCCCTCCCGTATCCGCCGTATCACTTTGCTCCCGACCTCCCGTATCCTCCGTCCCTCCTCTACCCTGTCCCTCCACGCCTCTAGCGCCGCTGCGCTCCTCAGCCCCTGCATCCGTCCTAGCGCCCTCCTCGTCCCTTCCCGGACCCTCCTTGCCTCCAGGACCTGCTCCTGCCAGCGCCCTAGCGCCCTCGCCTCCGTCTGCCCCTTGAGCCTCCTCGCTGCCTTGGCCAGTGCCGCCCCCTCCTCCCGGCCCCGTGCCGCCGCCTCTGCCCACGTCCTAAACCCTCGCCATGCCGACCCCTCCCGTATCCGCCGTATCACCTTGCTCCCGACCTCCCGTATCCTCCGTCCCTCCTCTACCCTGTCCCTCCACGCCTCTAGCGCCGCTGCGCTCCTCAGCCCCTGCATCCGTCCTAGCGCCCTCCTCGTCCCTTCCCGGACCCTCCTTGCCTCCAGGACCTGCTCCTGCCAGCGCCCTAGCGCCCTCGCCTCTGTCTGCCCCTTGAGGCTTCTCGCTGCCTTGTCTACTGCCTGTTTTGTTCTTTGGCTCATGATTCGTTCGTTTATCCATTTTCGGAGTATTTTGGTTTTTGTCATTTTGTTGATAAGCATTCCGGTTGCTGTTTTCCATTGCAGTCTTGCTTTTCGAAATTTCACAGTGTTGTTCCAGTGGTTAAAGAGAATCATGTTGGTTTTCATTTTTCTTTCTCGTTCTTCGACTTTTGGCCTGTTTTTCAATCTTTGTTGTGTTTTTGTTGTATTGCTCCATGTATGAAACGCTTTTGATTTGTGTTTTGACGAACTTTTTGCTACAAATATTGCTCTTAGAAGGTTTAAGTGTTGCTCATAAACAGCGTGTTGACAGTGGATTTTGTGTCTATTGCCTTCTGTTGATCCTTCAAGATTCGGAATCAATTGCAAAGAGCTCGATACATTCGGAGAGTGATTCAGCATTTCATATCGCCAAAGGTCAAACACTTGCAAGATTTTCTTGTGCATCTGGTACGTGTGCAATCGCAGAAGATCCTTTGCCCTGTGATAGTAAGACCTCCACTTCTGAAATATCGTGCGATTCAGTCTCGAAAGCTGCTTTAGGTGTTTCTCCTCTGCACAATGACGCTGGTATGTGTTTGCGGCGTGCAACGACAAGAAGTAGCCAAAAACTTTTGACTTCACTCTCAATCCTCTTGCGTACATGCTCAGAGTTTTGCAGATCTTAGATTGTTTCTTGTATTCCTGGAAGAGACAAGAAGTTATACTGGCATCTGTATCACAAGAACCTCTCACAAATTTGTCATTGTGACGAAGCATACTTTCAATCCACTTCTCTGTTCTGCAATCCTGAGTGTTCTCCGCACTGTGAAGGTTGGTATGATCCTGATCATCACGTGGGGTCTCAAGGTAAACGAGCGACCATCTTGCAAGAATCTGTAGTAACTGACTCCGAACGAAGCGTCTCTTCAACTTGTCTGAACGAGACGTCATGGCTTGACCACGTTGAAAGACATAGTTCCATGACACGAATGTCCTGTAGATCACAATGACATCCTGCTTGACGCTCTGAATGCACATCGTAGACAAGACACACATCGTACTCTCCCTCCAGCATTGCAGTAATTTTCTCATCGTCCTCTCTCTACAGAACTTTGTTGCTAACTTGTACCCCACTGCAGAATCCTCATGATACTTCTCAGCAACAGGCGCAAGCTGCTGCACGTCCCCCTCGCTCGTGTGATGGATTCGCTTCACTTCAACGATGAAGGAGTATCGGAACTCATGAGTTCGTAGCAACTCCAACCTCACCATGGAATCTTCTGGTCCAACCAGCAACCCTGTAACAACATAACTTCACTTACAGAAGATTCTCACTCCAATCACCTGCCACGGTATCGTGAGGCAATCCTTCCACCCTCCTGCCATTCACAGAGATCAGCTGATCATGATCTCGAATCTTTCCTGACGCCTCTGCTGCTCCCCCTTTCACAATGCCAGCAACAAAATATTTGCCGGCAGAGCTTCTCAGAAGAAGGCCGATAGTTCCGAGCATCTGAGCGCCTTCCTTCATAGCTTGTGAGATGATCTTGCTGTCTTGCCGTTGCTCATGCTATCTCCTCTTGCTTCCTTCCTCTCCTCATCCTCCAGTCCCTCTCCTCTTGTTCTTCCTTGTTTACGCTCCGTCGTCCTGGCAAGGGTGCAATCGCGAATACCCGACTCCGCAGTTTGCAACACGAGGGTAGGGTAGATGTACCCATACTTTTGTAAACAATAAAATGGAAAAGTACAGGGTGGGTAAAAGAAATCCAGGGGTGGAGGGACCGTGAGCGGTCAAAACCTTGACAAGCGAATTTGCTTTAATTGACATGGAAAGAAATGGACGCAGAAGAGAGCGAGATACACATGGGAAATTCATTTACGTGATAAGGAAATGAAAGGCAGAAGGAAAGGAGGTGGTAACGAGTGTGTTAGATGCAAGAATTGGGCCAGGGAAATGAAGCACGGCGTTACGTTTATTTCATCACTTCCATCATGTACATGTCATATTATATAAATAACACCCTCGTTCGTCCACCGATCATCCCAACACATGCACTTCCCTACCAGGATGTCCTCTCATCTGCCACAGATGATCGAATGTCTTGCTTACAACTAATGCCTGATTTCAATGTCAACATAGCTGGAGTCGCTTTCTGGAAGCTCCTTGTCTTCCTGTTGCACGGCTGGTCAGCGTGCCGTTCAAATCTTGAAGCATCAACTTACTGCAGACTCTATCACCGACGACTCGTTCTTGTTTGGCGCATGGCCTGACATCAGTTCAGATACTGAGTAAGATCAAAGATAAGACTAACCATGCAAGATCGCAATGTCCTGTAACTGCCAGCGACTACCGGCAGTAGGTAGCACAATAGCCCCTTCCGGAACAGGAAAGGAATAGTTCCCCGTGCTTGCATTATACGCGGTCTTAGAGCTTGTTACATTCTCCATTGCTTCAGCTAGAGGTCGTAGGACGGGCAGTTTCTTTCGCAAAACCTGATGGGTTGACCTTCGTTCAATTGAAGCAGATCACAGTTTGGCTTGTCTTCACCTTTCGCCAAACGATGGCGTGTTTTGACGGATCTTTGCCCGGGAATGGCTGCCACACTTCGACCGAGTCAGCTTCGCTGCCTCGATTGGCTCCATATTCGGCTTTTGCCCCATGTTTCTCATCATTAGGATTCACCTGTTGAATATCAGTCTATCTCGTTTGGGAATAGAATAGATACATTGATGTTGATCTGAATGGGTGTAGTATCTGCGCCATCGACGTCGGCTCTGTCATACGCCTCCTTGGCTGTTTGTAGAACGGACTCTGGATCTATGATTCCAAGCCGAACAGCAGACATAGCCTCCCTTATTACCTTTCTCCTGTAAAGTCGGTGTAACTGACCAGGAAGATATATGAGGAAGACCAGCACGGCTTACCTTACATGCAACCTTTCTAACTCTCTTTGGAGCATTGTCATCGAAACAAAATGATGGTTCAGAGGAGTTGCTTTGATGATTCTCTGCAGTCAAAGTGAGGAAATGCAACATTCGCACAGTCTATTATCTCACCATTGCGGGTCCATTGACATTGATTCTCTTCAGATCTAGAGCAGACAGCTTGTTCTTAGCTGCGCTCTTTGGATTGGGGCTCAGCAAACCAGTAGAGTTCATCAGCTGCATCAAAGTCGTGACGTCAACCGCGGAGTACTGAGCACCATCAATGTAGACGACGACGACAATCAGCAACAGCACTCCGCACGTCACCCCGAAGAAGGCTCGAAGGTTCATCGAGTTCATCACGATCTGGGCTTCAGTCTCGGGTCTCGCCCGCACCCCTGCGTCTGAGAGTCCTTCGCTCCAGCATCCCCAGGCGTCTCGTTCTCCTCTCCTATTTGTGGTGATGTCTTTTTTATTTTGACTCTTTCTTTCCGGCCAGGGCCTCCGACCGTGACGGGCCCGAGTCCGGCGCGGCCGCGAGTGGCTGTCACGGTACATTGAAGTATGACCCGGAGTCCGGCCGGGGCCGCGTAGTTGAGGGCGGCGCACGTCTCCTGCTCGTCGCGCGAGAGCGGGTAGAGCTCGAAGGAGCGGACTTCAAGGCCCGCTCCGAGTCGCCGGATAAAAGTCTTGAAGACGGTCAACCGAAGGTTTGGTTCTCGCTGTCTTTTCTCTTCTCGCCGTGTGGCCTGTGCCGCGATGATAGTGTCAGGGCGGCCTCCTCTACTCAGAGTCTCCTGCCAACTTTCATATGACAAAGTTTCAGTGTCCACGTAATGATTTTCACTTAACTTTGAGGAAAAGGAAGTTTGAAACAAAGTTGTAAAACCGAAGTTGCAAAGTTTCGGCAACGGGCATGAGGAGGAGGGGGGGGGAGTCGAGGGAGGGAGGAGGCGGGCTGCTGCACACGCTGCTGGAGGCTGGTTCCTTGGATGCGGCAAAGAGCAAGTATGGACATGTCGATCTCGGGGATGATGCCATCCTGGGGACGGGAGGGAAAGGTGCGGAAGATAAGAAGAAGCAGCGAAACTTGCTGGCGCTGGACAAGTGGAGCTCGCAGGAGCTGCTCTGCTTGCAGAATGAGAGGAAAATCATACGGCCAGATGGCATTCTCATTGACAGAACTGCCTTCGTCGTGACTGGCCATCCGGTCCCTGACGGATGGTCCTCTACCCACTTCGAGACTCTGCAGGAAGCAGTAGCTGCTGCCGATGATGGTCAGATCCTCGTGGTTCAAGCTGGAAGGCACTCTGTGGGTTCGAGGCCTCTCTTCCTGGACAAGAGACTGCGCATCGAGGGTGTGAAGGATAGAAATGCCGTTCCCGACCCTTCTGCCCTTGTTCCCCGCATACCTGACGTCCAACGACTCAAGGACCCAGACACTACCCAAGTTGACTTGGAGTACGTGAGGTCGGAAGCGAGAATCTTCTCCGACTATGGCGAGCCAGTCATCGTCGTGAACGCGTCGGGAGTGCAGGTGCTCGGCCTGACGATATCTCAGCGCATCAACTTTCGCATGAAGGATCACGGGGACTTGCAAGGCCTGCTTGCTAGGACGGCTGTTGACATCATCGGAGGCAGCTCTGTCTTCAGGGAGTGCAGCTTCAGCTCTGACGCAGGTGTGGCCTGTAGAGTTCAAGGAGGATCCTCCCCGTTCTTCAGCAAGTGCGAGTTCGAGTTCTCGGCCCACCAGGGGCTCTGGGTAGGCGACGGGTCGACCGGAAGGGTGGAAGACTGCAGGTTTGCTGAGTGCCGGCTGGCAAACTTGCAGATCGAGTCAGGAGCCGATCCTGTGATCCTTCGCTGTAAGATCTTCCAGTCCTATGGGTGTGGGGTTCGCGTGACGGACAAGGGAAAGGGCTTGCTGATGGGAAACCAGATCTATTCCAACAAGTCCTCCAACGTTTGTGTGGATGACGAGGCAGAGCCGATCTTTCGAGGGAATGCAGTCTACGAGGGGAGTGCCGACGGGATCATGGTGATGAGCAACGGTCTGGGGACGTTCGAGGACAACGATATTCGCAACAACGACGGGTCGGGGGTTGTGATCATGTCAGGGGGAGAGCCGACGTTGTCGATGAACACGATTCATAGGAACAGAGCCCATGGGATCTTCGTGACAGGGGACGGGCATGGTTTCATTCGGAGAAACGAGATCTTTCAGAACGTGCTGGCAGGGATCTACATCGACGCGGAGAGCAACCCCTCCATCTCTCACAACAGAGTGTCCAACGGGTTGGGGACGGGGATCACGGTGGCCGATGATGGGGAGGGAAGGTTGTTTCTGCCTCCTGCGAATCTCTGGGACGTTGGTGATTGCTGAGTTTTGCAGGATCGAGGACAACGACATCTTCCTCAACAAGTTGTGTGGGATCGAAGTTCGAACTGGAGGAAACCCGCTGGTGCAGGCGAACAGGATCTACGAGGGGATCGGTGAGAGCTGCCCTGCTCGTTTCCAGCAGGAGTAGTCATGGTCGTGTTGCCAGGTGTTGGAGTGAAGGTGACAAACGACGGGAGAGGAACGTTCAGGGAGAACCAGGTGTTACAAGGTTGACCGGTCGAGCACAACAGTGACAAGCAACAGATCTACAGGAACTCTCATGCTGGAGTTGTTTTGGAGAACGGAGCAAACCCGATCTTTGAGGTACATTACACTTCATACCAGTAGAATCCAGAAGGAGGGCGAGTGATTTAGTTGAGAGCTGCTCACAACACTCGTCTGGAGACTACAAATCCAGTCAGTGAACGTTTTACAAGTCAACCTGTTTCTAGCATTGCTGGGTTCATCCCCTGTAGAATTTCCGTGCCTGTCAACATTCTGTTCTGACTTGAAGACTCTTCAAGGGAAATGCAATCTTTGAAGGGGAGACAGACGGGGTCAACTGCTCGTCTTACTCTACTGGAGAGTTCGTGAAGAACAAGTACGATGATACCTCTCCTAGAGAAGTGTCTCCTTGGTTGACCCGGTTGGACAGGATCATGAAGAATACTCTGATGGGAGTTGTAATTACTCGGCACGCCAACCCGAAATTTGTCCAGAACGAAGTGTCAGGTACGTCTCCTGTTCCTCCCTCGCCAACTCTTCCAACTGCACCTCTCCTCCTCCATCCCTACCAACTCCTCCTCCTCCTCACCTCCTTGAACCTGACGCATCTTGTTGAAGCCAACAGGCGGAGCGGATTTCAGGTGGCGGATTCCGGCAGGGGGCAGCTGGAAGGGAACGATGTGGGGGAGGAGAGTAGGCAGGAAGACGCTGTCTGACGGGGAGCGCGCAGGTTTGCTTCAACGTGGAAGCAGGGATCAGAATCGAGTCGGACGGGAAGCCGCTGATCGAGAAGGACAATCGCGTGCATGACGGTTACGAGGACGGGATCCTTGTGTCCTGGGGGGGAGCCGGAGTCATTCGGGGAAACAGAATCTACCAGAACAAGAAGTCGGGGATAAGGGTAAGAGGTTCCTGGTGGGCCCGATGCTCCTGCTGAGCTGGAGGCTTCAGATTGACGGAGGAAACCCACTGCTGAGGAAGAACATGATCTACCTAGGCTGCCTCCATGGTTGTCTTGTCACCGGGAAGTCTTCGGCCAGGATAGAGAGGAACGACTTCTTTCAGAACCAGGTGGGTAGAGGACGAAAGTCGATTCATGATGGGAGGCAATAACTTTGACCCCAACGTGTCAGTCATCGCCTGTTTGACAAGCTTTTTTCGCAGGTTTGTGCGATCCGAGTCGATGGCGGATCAGCCCCTGTGCTAAAGAAAAATCTGATTCACGACGGAAAGGTAGACTGCCCTTCCCTCCCTCCTGCCTCGCCTCAGCCCCTGCGCAGGGGGATGGGCTTGTGGTTGGCAGCACAGGAAGGGGAGTGTACGAGCTGAACCGCATCTTCATGAACGCAGGCGCTGGCGTGAAGGTCACGTGACTCTCTGCAAGTGCTGAGGGTCTGATAAGCTTCCAGGTGGAGAAGAATGCGGACCCAGAGCTCCTTGAGAATCAGATCAACAACGGAAATGGCGTGGGACTGCACCTTCAACCAGGTCCTCCTCCTCCTCCTCCTCCTCCTCATCCTCCTCCTCCTCCTCCTCCTCCTCCTCCTCCTCCCCGTTCTCCTTCTACTCCTCCTCCTCCTCCTCTTTCCTCCTCTTCTCTTCGTTGAAATCATCTTCGTCAACCTCCTCAGTCTCGTTTTCTTTTCGGCTTCCTCCTCCTCCTCCTCCTCCTCCTCCTCTTCCTCCTCCTTGTTTTCTGAAATCACCTAAAGGAGCGAAGGGGAGATACGTTGGAAACGACATTGCAGCGAACTACGGCGACCAGCTTCGAATCGAAGGGAACAAACTGGTGGGTACAGAGGGAGGAGAGGCAATCATATGAGAGTTGAGAGGTGCTGGTAGGGGTCGGGGGATCTCTACTTCGAAAACAATCGTGTGGACTGGAGCTTTCAGCCTTCCTTCAAGCATCCCGACCTAGCTCCCATCATCCGCCAGCAGGTCAGGAATCACTGAAGTCAGCTGGCCTCTCACCTTCCCGAAGGGCAACAAGGCCTTCCTCGAGGCGCCGGAGACTCCGACCGCAGAATGTCTGCCTCCTCCTCCTCCTCCTTGCTGGACCTGATCGCTGATGCCCGTCCAGACTCCAAGTCGATGACGCTCAAGCACACGTCCTCCCTAGCGAAAGACTTCGAGGTGCGAAGCTGAGGAGGGTGGGAACAGGCGACTGACGTTGATGACGTCAGCATTTCTCCAGCAAGAAGCTCTCGCAGACACTGCCAGTCAGGTGACTCGAGAAAGCCCTTCTGCTGCCGGACTGACATGGCCCAGGAAAATGCGATGAGGGGAAGAAATATGTACATTGAGGAGCTAGATGTTGCAGGGGAAGGACAGCGGTGGTCGTCCCGTGTACTTTGATATTCATTGATCAGTCACCAATGTGTATGATACAAGTAAACAAGGTTCAAGTCTCTCAGATGCGATGCAGCAAGTGCTTCCACGTCTCCTCTGTATGGCGGGTATGAGATGATTCAGCAGGATGAAAATACTTGAAGACTGTGTTGGACGTTGACGTCATCTTGCCTGCCAACATGGGCAAAACCTTCCCGTTGACCCTCAGCTCCAGATGTCGCTGGACCACCCGGAGGTCTGACAGGATGCTCGTCCCGTGCTGCTCAAACTTGGGCTCGAGGCAGATCAGCTCGAGGGCGTCGAAGATGTCCTCCTCGCACCCTTGGATCGTCTTCAGCGTCATGGCGGGGCACTCCAAGGCACTGAAGCGCAGGACGGCCATGGCGAGTTCCATGCAGGTGACGTCAGACGGGTAGTGTCGAACGAAGTGAAGGATGACTTGGAGGGCTTCCTCGGCGATGAGAGAGGTCATGGTCTCCTTGCGCTGGTGATCGCCCGCGTCATGCTTCTTGCTCCGAAGCTTCTTGAGAGCCGCCGGGTGCTCCTGCTCCTGCTTGTGCGAGCGATGCGCGTGCAGCTCCTTGAAACTCATGGGCGTGAAGAGCCGCTCGAGGATGATCAGGCAGGCTGAAACAATGAGTAAGAAGGAGGAGGGGAGGGGGAGGAGGGGGAGGAGGGGGAGGAGGGAAGAAAGTTACCGGCAGTGCGGATCTGAGTCATTCCGTGTAGCCTCTTGATGATGGGCAGGAACTTGTCCAGCCTGATGGGGGAGCTGAGGGTCTCGTGGGAGGCGAGGATGTGATGATCGAAGACGCTGACGATGTTGAGCATGTACAACTGAATCTTGAAGATCTCGTAGTGCTCGGAGGTGACGTGGATGGCGCTTCCAGGGCTTCAATGATGGCCTCGTCGATCTCGAGGCTCTTCTCGTCGAGGAGGGAGGTGAGTTTGACGAGGAGAGCAGTGATGACCGACGGGTCTGAGGAGAACATCCTGATGAGGTCCAACATGTCGCAGATGCGATTTGCCTGCTGTACCTCGTGCTTCTTCTGGTCGTAAGACAAGCTCCGGTCTATCTGCAGCTCCTCCACCAGCCGCGTCTGCTTCCTCAGGTGCATATCGAAGGCGCTCGAGTTGCTGTCGGTCGTGAAGATCTGGACAGAGCCAGCCATGGTGCCCACGATCAGGCTGTTCTCAACCAGGTGTAGCGCTACCACCACCCCCTCTGTGCTCAATGACGTCAGGTACCTCCTGCTCGTGCAGTTCCAGACCGTTACGCGACCTGCTCGCTGCGAGACGCCGCCCTCCGGTAGCAGACCTCCTCCCACGTACAGCACGTTGTCGGCGCTGCTCATGCACTTCACGAACACGTTCTTGCCCTTCTCGTTTTCTAGAGATCCAAGGCACATCCTGTTGTTGAGGTCCCACACCAGAATCACGTCAGATCCCGCGGTGAACAGGAGGTTCGGTTTTGACCCAGAGCTCGAAATTGGCGCGTGGATGCAGGACACGTCGGTGGTGTGGTAGAGACTCCCATTCATTCGATTGAAGTTTGATTGGAGATGTTGTATCTTCTTCTTCAATGTACTCTTGAGATTTTGTTGCTCCTGGATTTCCTGGTGTAACTCACCCTTTCTGATCGGACTGTGTGTTTTGTAAGTCTCGTTGGATAGGATTCGGATCTTTTCCTGGATGATGCTGACAAGCGTCTTGTTCTTGGACGATTCCTTGTCAAGCTCTTGCACCTCTTTGGAGGGAAGTTGACCCACCTCTTGCGTGAGATCCATCTTCCAGATTCTGATCGGATTGCCGGCTTCGTCCCATCTCCTCTCGAGGCCAGCATACAAGAGGTCGCCGACTATGTGCATGCACAAGATCTGAGCTCTCTTTGTTCTGTCCCAACTTGCAGATGGAAGGTGTTCCCCAACTCTCCAAGCAAACACCTTCCCGTCAGATCCAGCGCTGAACAAGTGCTGCTCAGAGTGTAACAGGGTCGTCACCATGCCCTTGTGCATCTTCAGTGTCTGTATGCACTCCCATTTCTGCGTCTCCCAGATCTTGATCAAGTTGTCGGAGCTCCCACTGAAGAGAAGCCCGGAGCTATACACCAGCGAAGTCACAGCCCGCCCGTGCCCCTTGAGACTCGTCAGCACGTGAGACCGCTGGAAGAAGTTGCTGGGGACGATTGAGTCTGATTTAGACAGGAAGTAATTAAGATCAACAAGCCGAGAATTGTGGAGAAAATTACATGATTGATAACTTTGTGATAAGAAGTCTGCTTTGAAAAGGAAGTACCAAACATTCACATTGTGATCGTTCCCACCAGTAGCTATGAAGTTGTTTCCATTCTTTGACCACGATGTTATGCAGAGGACACCACCCATGTGCGATTCAGCAACAGTGAGAGCATGCGCCGCTAGAGTCTTCTTTCTGGATGCTGCATCATCCGCACTCTCCTTCCTCTTCGCTTTGATCCTGAAGTATAGTTTGGTCTCAGGAGTGAATGGAAAGAGATCGTCTTTGTTGTCGCTTTCCAAGTCGTTCGTGTCAACATCGTCAAAGGAGAGCACGTTCTTGATTCCGTTTCCTTGCTCTTCAGCAACTGCGTTGCGGAGGGAAAAGATTATCTTGTCGATGGAATCTCTCCTATTCAACACTTTCTGCAAGTTGTTAGCCTCCATCTCATTCAAGATGTAATCCCGAAAGTAACGTCGAGACACAGCTTTGCGAAAGATTGATTTGGGCTTCATGTAAATGTGGAAGTCACTAGTATCACTGTCGTCAAGAAGAAAGTGTGCCAGATCACTGTAAAACGTGATCGAGTCAAGATCTTTGAGATGTTCGGCACTCAATTGTTCTTGAACCATCTTCCATAAGGTAAAGAATGAAATTGCCTTCTCTGTGAAATACAAAAATTGCAGCACTGTTGAAACAATCGCCTTATTATATTTGAATTCCAGAAATGGAATCGTGTGATATTCATAAAGGTCGTCCAAATCTTGAGGGCATTGATCAATCACGTGCCACAACACATCATCACGTGAAAGTAGATTGTCATGAAAGGCAGAGACAGTCTTTGTAAACAATGCGATTGTTTTGATGGTGGCTTCCACATACAATGGAATCCTTGAATCTTTCTTGGATGCCAGATTCTGTTTACAGGTCTTGTCCAATTCCAAATCATGTCGGTTGCACATCTCGTCGATCAGTGTCATGCGTTCATCAAAATGGAGGGGATACACGTGGATACATTGATGTCTCGTTGTGCCAGCTGTGAGTGTATACAATATCCTCACCTTCCTTTGCAGATCGGGTGCAAATTGAAAGATTGTTTCCAAAGTATTGATGTCTTCCTGCGTCACCCCATCGGCTATGATGTCAAGGGAGAAGTCCGAAGATTGCAACCATTGTCCAAACCTTTTGCAGTGAAATTGAGACATTTTGCATTCAGGGATACAAAAGGTCAGGTACTGGAGAAAGGAGACAGAGCTGTGTTGGATAGCATCTCGGTAATAGATGACCCGGTGCTTGTCGGTTGAAGATAGCGCAATGCTCTCTGCTACATGAGCCATGGTCATGCTCTTACCGACTCCAAGAGAGCCGCTCAGTCTGACCAGAGCTGAGGGGCCCTTCCTCTGAAAGAACTTGGCGATCTGATTCACCGTGTGTCTCAGTGTCTTCCAACTCACAAATAGCCTCGCCTTCGCCCTCATAGTCTGTGACTGATCTCCAATGATTACATTCGTGGCAATAGGTTTGGAAGAGTCAATCTTTGGATACAGCTCAGACACCATCGTGAGAAGGCATGGTACAATCATTTGTTTCAAAACAGCCTGCTCTTCACCGGAGTGAATTTTTGCCGAGCAATTGACATATACAAAGTTTTTTTCTCTCTCAACAAACGTGTGGCCATTTCTGATGGGAAGCACAAAGAATGAGTCATGTGAAGGGCTGTCGTTGGTCTTGACAGAGGACTTCTTATCTCTCAGTGTCTTGTTTTGCGAGTGTTCGCTCTGCGGTCCCAACGCGACGAATGAGAGCTCAACAAAGTGATTTCGAAGGAACCACTGTAAGAGAGGAAAAACCTCGCGTTCGAGCAGCCAAAGTATTTGATCAAAGCTTGAATCATGGAATACGAGATAAAACGTTGCTTTCTCCCACATAGGTCGCCTGAGTCTTGAGATTGTTAATGTTTCAGAGGGTCTGGTCTGATCGTTTTCACTGATCTTGCATTGCTCACTCGGAAGTGTCACTTTGGCATAATCATGAGCTAAGAATTTGATCGATTGTTCCTCAAAGGAACAGTTGTAATACAGTGATAGTTCACGCATCAAATCTTCTATCTTTCCTGAGAGATCCGGGCACAACACTGCATTAGATCTTGAAGAAACATAAATCGAATCAGAGCTTTTGTGAGAAATACCACTCAGTAGGAAATGATTTTCAGCCTCGTGACTGATGTCTTCAGTGAAGCGAGTCTCCATAGCTGTGGCATGGTGAGCAACCATTTTGTTTTCCTCAGGGCTCAGACTGCTCGTGACTCCGAGCTGATCTAACATCATAAGATAATCATGAATCGCTGCCCATTCTGGTGATTTGAAATTCAGACTCCTCAATTCGTCTTGGGATGCTTCTAGAAGACGAAGAAATCTTGAGGCTTCATCTAAGCTTCGTTTCAAATTCATTTCAAACTCTGATACAAGCTCACTGGACTGTTGCATCAATTCAAATATTTTGATTTCTTCAAGTCTGAAGGTATAGGCAACACTTACCAATTTCGACTTTAACTGCGACAGAGTTTTTGCAGCTCCTCGTGTGTTGTCAAATTCAGTCTGAACGCGATCCTGTAAACGGCCAATGAAGGCGATAAGTGAATCAACTCCAGAATTGATAATACATTTGCACAGGAAATAAGGATCAACTAGCAATCTCAGTATTCCTGTCAAATCTTTCCCCTGTAGCATTGAGTGAAGCAGAGCTATGTAAGCAAATGGATGATTCTTCCAGACGACGATCTCAACACTTTGAAAGACGGTAGTGGTCTGCTTGATCTCCGCTTCGAGGACCTTTGTTGATGTCATCACAATCGAACTTTGTGATTTCTTCCTGCTCAGAAGGTCTAGAAAGTGGCCACTTTTGATGAGTCGAGGTCGTTTGCGTTTCATGTGTGAAGCTTCGTCTGGAAAGTTGCTCGAGCTGGAAAAAACACTCGGCTGGGATTTTGAAGGAGAATCAGGACTGAGAACAAGCTTCCTTGATTTCGATGTAGCTGATTTAGGACGTAGCTGGTAGGTCTGCTCCAAGGAAGTTTGTCCTTTTGATGATGTTTGGTTCCTGGAAACATTTTCAGACGATTGGTCGAGATGTATCTTCCGTGACATCGGTTGAGCTGATTGTGGTCTCTTATGCCCTGCAACAACTTGAGAGCTATCTTCGTCTTTGATCGCAATATGACTGCTCTTGTAGCCGAGGTACATGGCGAGCTTACAGATGGGTTGCAGATGAGGTGAATGCAGGATCTGAAGACGATGATGAAGAACATGGTCGTGGTCATGTGGGATGAGGCTATCTTTGAAGACTGGCTTCTCGTCCATGAAAGCACATCGAGGCGGTTGACCGACCAGGTGACGGGCTGGGCGTCGTTCCTTCTTCAACCTAAGAGTCAGGTTTGCCATCATCCAGGCACGTCCTCCGTCCATTGCGATGTCTTGTCGTGATACACACTTGGCCGCTACACTTCCTCGTCAAACACCATCCAGAAGCTCACAGCCACCAAGGAAATGCTAGCGCTTCAAGGTTCCACGGGAATGAATGCTCCATACGCCGCACATGTCAGGTATGCCAACCGTGGCAGGAAGCACTTTCGAAGGTGGGCAGAGACAAGACTCACATCAGGCTTGTGCGGACAGAAGTTGCTGTCTTCTCATCGCTTCATCTCACCTCTCAGCCCCTCATTCCCTTGCAATCCTAGTCGGCTATGCGACTAAACTAACTGACAGGGCGGGCCTACATGTAGGAGAGATAATTTACTTAATTTGTTTGATGCAAGCTTGCCTCAAAATTCTGCTGTTGAGTAAAATATAATACCTTGCGGTGATTGCTGCGCCTCAAGC
Organism: Guillardia theta CCMP2712; assembly: GCF_000315625.1. Classification (NCBI taxonomy): domain Eukaryota; class Cryptophyceae; order Pyrenomonadales; family Geminigeraceae; genus Guillardia; species Guillardia theta. The sequence continues at coordinate 234,947 of NW_005434602.1, read as the reverse complement.
TGACATGCCGACCACCACACAGCTAGCAGCGGTCAGCGGCGCCATGGCGATAGGGTGAGGATGACACGCTGTTATGCATGGGTGGAAACGGTTACAGGAGGGAGGGAGGGAGGAGGGAGGGAAGCGAACAAGATGTGACCTATGCCATGAATCGAGAAGTGCACAAGACATCCCAGGAGATATGGGGGGCGAGGATCATACCATCTTCAGTCCATACCCTGATGTTCTGTTGCTTCAACAGGTTGGGTGCTTTTGGCGCGCATGGACTCAAGACAAAGGTCATTGAATAATTTCCATACACTAAGTTGCAATCAAGTGTGAGCAAATGACAGGTCGACCCTGCTATGATCAAGATTTGGGAGACAGCTTCGCATTATCACCTTGTGCATTCTGTCGCGCTCTTGGGTATTATTCCATACTACAGGATTCACATTGCTGACATTCTGTTTACAGCCGTGTCCGTCGGACATGGACACCTGAGCAAGAGATCATTGAGGTACCTGTTCACCTCATTGTCATTGCTTCTCTTGGGCTGAGAGCCATGCCAGGCTCGCTCCTCCGCTGTTCACTGCTGGGATGGTGTTATTCTCAGGTTCCTTGTAAGTGATTCGCTGCAGAGAGAGTTGTATCTTCAACATTGATTATGTTTGTTGATCAGATACTTGCTGGTTCTGACCAACAAGAAGGCTCTGGGAGCGATAACCCCGATAGGAGGGCTGTCGCTCATCGCTGGTTGGCTTTCATTGGCCTTGTAATGTGCATTCCTGGACTGACATCAATAAATACTGAGAGAACGAACTTTGCCGACCGTAAATGAAAGTGACTTTGACTTCAGTCAAGAAGAAGGTGTCAGAAGGTGCCTACGATGGCTCGGAGGCTGAAAGCCCGGCACAAGGCCCGGAGCCTCACTCACAGCACTGCAGCAAGGGTGGAAGCAGGCGCATATTGCAGTGACGATCACTGAGATACTGATACTAACTGTGAGCCTTGTTTTAACTTTGAGTAAAAATTTCAAGGGCCTGAGTGATTTCCTTGACGGTCCGTCGTGTGTTTCATGATGCCGCGTGCCGAGGCTCCCCGTCACCAGGCCCGCGCACGCCCCGGCCCGGGCCGCGGGCCCGGCCCCGGGCCCGGGGGCCGCCGAGACTCATATTGCAGCCTGGTTTTGCCCCTCATCCCCCTCATTCCTAGTTGACTGAAGGGGCAGTCCGCCATGGCGTCGTTGCTGGGTGAGTGGAGGCTGGGAGATTGGATGCTGCATGCACATCTAGAGCGCTTCTCCTTCTCCTCTTCCTCCTCCTCTTGTCAAGATTCGTCACTTCCATGTCCTCTACGTCCTCCTGACCATCTCCAAGCTCTGTGGAAGAGACCTGTCGGGTCTCGAAATGCAATGCATGCCCTTTCACTGTTCGATGGCCCGCACTGTTGGTGTCTGTCAATCCTTGTGATGTTTGTCAGACATCGGGCATGTACCGATGCTTCCTTCAAGCTTCTTTGACTGCTCGCATCCTTCAACTTGTTAGCGAATGGTTATCCCTACTCGGACATTGACACTGTGGATTGCAGGAAGGATACCCGTGTCTTGTGTTGTCGCGGAGTTTGTGGGAGTTTTTCTCTTCCAGTTCATCGGAGGAGGAGCAGACGCGAACTCGATCTCGACAGGTGCGTGCGATCTCTTGGTTCTCAGCTCTTGCAAGGGGTTGATTTCCTCCCTTCAGGCCTGGCTACGGCAGCCATTGGCAATGGGCTTGCCTTCATCGTGCTGGTCTACGCGACCTCAGGCACGAGCGGGGGACATCTGAATCCAGCCATCTCTACAGCCTTTGTAGTGACTGGAAGGTTGGTGCTCTTGAGGATAAGACGGCGGTAGACTGAGGCACTCGTCACCGACAGGCTGGGGAGGAGGAGATATTTCATCTACATTGCAGCTCAGGTTCTTGGCGCAATCTTTGGAGCTCTTGCTCTCAAGCTGGCTCTGCCTCCTGCCATGGACGAGACTCCTTTCATCACCACGGGGTCGTTGACCTTCACCCATCCGTTCCAGGTGAGGACGAGCAAGAGGGGGCGGGAGGGTGAGGGAACTACCGTCAGGTCTTCTTCCTTGAATTCTTGTGCACCTTCACCCTCGTCTTTTCTGTTTTTGCAACTGCAGTCGACAAGGCAGGAGGTGTTTCATCCTCTTCCTTCCCAATGCCTGCCCTGACGCCTCCTCGCCAGTCGCTAAGAACGCATCGCCGATCGCCATCGGGCTCGCCATCATCGTTGGAACCTTCGCCGAAGGTCCCTTCACCGGAGGGAGCATGAACCCAGCAAGGACACTGGGTAGCTCGAGCTTGTTGCTGCTTCACAGCATCTCAACTTTTCACAGGTCCTGCTTTCGCGTTCGGTATGTTCAGGCATGTCTGGGTTTACGTGCTCGCCACCATGGCAGGGGGAGCATGTGCAGGGTTGTTGTACGACAAGGTTTTCCTTAGCGAATCCCAGGTGATGAGGAGCGGAGGAGCACAAGGAGAGGATGGGCCATGACGGGGCATGCAGGATGTGGGCGACATTTTCAAGGATGGATAAGAGGAAATCCTGCTTGTCTTTGATACTCTTGCACTGTGTGCAATCTCTCTGTATATCTCCTGGATCTCGTACCATCGCGCTCAGGAAGTCATGTCACAACCACGTCGGGGTAGCAACGTCACTCCTCCAAACTTATTGTCTTGTATCTCTTTTGATCCCTACTCGTTAAATCTTACAAGGATAGGAACTCATCTCTGTTCCTCTTTGCTCTTATTTCCACGGAACGACAGGCACTTATCTTTGTTCCTGTCTTCTCTTGTTTCCACAGCATTTCCACATATCTCATTCTTACAGTCACTTTCATCGCTACTTTTACAAATCTCCATGTGGGTTGAGACCTTCGTTCTTCAGCCCTTTGAATTCTTCACTCCCCTCGAATGTCCAAATTCGTCATTCCCATCTCCGTCCATCCTGCAGTCATCACCAGCTATTTGTTGGCCGGCATTACCCTTAGCCCTCTGTAATTGTTCTTGTTCCGCCCTGCGCTATGCTCCATCACGTCTTGTGAGCGTACGCGCCTCCTATCTGCCACCTGCCCTGAGGGAAAAGAGCAAGGGGCATGCAGAGTGAGGTCTCGAGCCCAACACGTTGTCCTTGAAATCAAGCCGTAAAGTCTCCAACTACAACCCCTGATGAGACAATAATCTGCTCGCCATCGCGTTATGTCCCAACCGCCATCTGATTTTTCTTTAGCTACCTGTGCCCTCACAAAGCAGACCCAACAGTTTCTTTTATTTTCCAAACAAGACATCTCCTTGTATCCTCGCAACCTGGCAACTTTAAGCTGCTTCCATGCTGATGCCAACCAATGCTAGCACGTGAACAGATCCTACAGCGATCTGGGTCGGCTGGATGAGCCCTTCCACTTCTCTGAAGCTCACATCAAACTCTCGCCTCCTCGAGGAGTTCCCTCCGAGCCCTATGGTGCTCTCGTACCCAGCCATGTACAGCTCGCCTTTCTCCGACACAACTATCGTCACCTCTTGCCCGCACACCACTTTCACCATCGGATCGTTGCAGATGGCTGGGAGCTGGACGGGGTTCTCTATGTCTTTGCTCAGACCCGCCTTGAGGCCGAGCTGACCGTTGCGTCCATTCCCCCAAGTAATGAGGTCCCCATACTGACTCACTGCTGCTGTATGCGCTGCTCCACAGGACGCCGACACGATCTGCCGATCATCGAGAGCATCCACAGCCGTCAGGGTTGACCTGTCAACGAAATCTCCCAGACCAAGTTGACCGTTTGCGTTCAGCCCGCAAGTGAAGAGGTTCGGGGAGGTGACCTAGGAGGAGGTGAGAGGAGGGTCAGCGAGAGGAGAGACGATTCAAGCATCTTCACCTGCATGAGGACAGCAGAATGGTTCGCCCCCAGCGAGACGTCCATCACTACCCCGTCCAAGTTCGAGATCTTGGTCGGACTGTCCTCCGCTGCTGAAGTAGTTCCAAGGCCCAGCTGGCCGTTGGAATTCTTGCCCCACATGAACAAATCTCCGTACTGCGACAGGGCTGCGCTATGGAAGCCACCGGCGTGTACGCCGATGATGCTGCATGCTGCCAAGCTCGACAGTTCTTGGGGCTCAAGGACGTCGTTGGTGTTTGACACTCCAGCGTTTCCCCACTTGCCATCGCCCCAGGCATAAACTCGTTTTTCCTCGGTCAGCGCTAAACAGTGGTAAGTCCCACAGGCGACTTTCATGATCTTCACAGTGTTCAGGCTTCGTATCTCCACCGGGGTGGGCGCTGGAGCCATGTGACCCAGGCCAAGCCTGCCATGCTCGCTCCCTCCAGAGACATACAAGGAACCGGAGTCTGTGACAAAGGCAGACATGTCTGAGTTGGCTGAGATATGTACGATGCTCGTGGCGAGCAGGCTCTGCATCAACGAAGGCGATCGAGCCGCCTGCAGCCCTCGGATGCCAAGCTGACCGCACGTGTCCTCTCCCCACACGAACACGCAGCCATGTCTCTTCTGGTTGCTGGCGGAGAAGGCGGAGGTTCTCGTGGTATGGTGGCCGGTGGTGTGGCTCCTCGTGGAGCCGGAGACTGACCCTGCAGCAATCGAGCCCGAGAAGGTCGTCGAGTTGTCTCCGATGTTGGAGGATCCTGTCAGTTCGATGGTCTTCATGCGAGGCTTGAACACGATGCCTGCCATATGCTTGAACCCACACGCGATCTGGACAACCTCGGAAAAGTCTTTGATGAGGCTTGGAGCATACGTCAGAACCTTCGGGGCATGTCCCAGCTCACCCGATTCACCATTCCCCCACGTGAACACCTCCCCCTTCGCACTCATTGCTGCCGAGAAAGTGTAACCACAAGCGATCGACTTCACGTCAGGAGGAATTTTGTGTCGCTCGAGCAGAGGAGTTGGGGCCAACTTGTCCGTGATGGTTTCATGTCCCAGCTGACCGAAAGGAGAGCCGCCCCAAGACCATACTTCTCCGAACACGCTCAGAGCCAGTGAGTGCTGATCCCCCGCTGCTACTTGACAGATGTTCTTCCCGTTGAGCTCTTCGATAGACACGGGCACGTTCTTGCCAGTCCTTGATCTGCAAGAGGAGTCAGTCAACCTCATCAAGTCAACCAGCAAGCAAGGTTACGGGTCATCAAGTCCCAACTGCCCGTCGATGTTCGAGCCCATCGCAAATACTTTGTTGGCGACCATGACGACGAGCGTGTGGTTTGCTCCAAGGCCAGCGGTGCGAACCTGCAGAGGATCAGCATGAGGACGTGAGAGAGCGGAAGCTTACCTTCCCCTCGAGCCTCAGGTATTGGTTCACTCTCGGAGCGCTGCAGGACTTGGTGTCTCCATGTCCTAGTTGCCCGTACACGTTCTTTCCCCACAGCAGAATCTTTCCTGACTCGAGGATCGCAGCTGAGTGCCACCCGCCGCACAGGATCTTGCAAGGAGCTCTGCCGTCTAGGGCCTTCACCATCTGTGGAGTGCCTTTGGAGAGGTTGTGATCGAGCCCTAGCTGACCGAACTCGCCGGCTCCCCAGGAGAGAACCTGGCGTTCACTTGTGAGGGTCATGTTGTGCCACCTGCCACACGCGATGCTGAGGATGAAGTATCGTTTGAGGTTCAGCACTGGTTGTGGATTGAACGCATAGTTGATCTTGACACAATCAAAGTTCTCCAACGATCCGAGTTGACCCCTGTCGCCTGCTCCCCACGCATACACGCCACCATCGAAGGAGCGTGCGAGCGAGTGTTCACAGCCGCAAGCCACTTCAACGATCTTGGTGTTGGAGGGGAAGCTGGTGATTTCTTGCGGAGTTGAGTATCCCGTGTGGAAACCGTGACCCAGCCGTCCATTGACTCCGCATCCCCAGGTATAAATATGGTACTCACCCTCCAGGTCCACCTCATACCTCTTGTTTGCGCGGTCTCTGATCTGCTCGAAGTGTTTCTTCTCCGAGTACCTCACGAGGCACTGCAGGATCCTCCCGATATTCAGCCGATTGAAGTACTCCTTGAACGGCCCGCCCGCTCGTGCCTTCTTCTCATCGTTCTTGGCTTTTGCTATCTCTCCCGTGATGCTTGGAGGCCAGGAGAAGTAGAATCGTTGATCATCTTTGTACGAATAGAACATGGGAGGAAACTGCTTGGGCATCTTCATGATCTCTTTCAGGAGCCTTCGCCGAGCTCCAATGGCGGTGATTCCGATCAGCCGCAGGTTTTCATCTGTTTGCAGCGTTGACAAGGTCTCAAGGTCGACATCATTCTCCAAAAGGGCAGATAGCCACTTCCCATACTCAAACGAAGGCAAGCTCCTGACAAATCACTCGTCAGTCATGTTGCTTTGAAGAATGGAAGAATCAATCACTTGAGAGCTTCTGTGAGCTTGTACTCGACTTCATTCTCGAAGAAGTCTTGAACATGCAAGTCTTCTATGTTATCTTCAATGTCCAGCTGTGTCAAACAACACTGAGTCAACCTAGGATTATCATTCGATGGAGATGAATCACCTGAGAAAGGTCCAAAAGTTGAGAGGAAGCCTGATTCTTTCTCTGCTGCATTTGTGCTTTGATGTTCTGTGTTTGCATGTCTGTAATATTCCTCCATTCCACGTTTCGAAGCGGATCTTGTCGAACGATCATGCCAACATGAGCTTTCCCTCCTGAAATCGCAAAGATGTCTTGAAGCTCATCTCCGTCATCGCTGAGGGATTAGAAGTCAGTCATGCCTCAAGCTAAAGTGATTGTCGTGAGACGACTCACGTGAACGGAAGATGTTTAGGCAAGCATTCCTTTTCTTTCCCGACATTCTGCAATATTCCATGTCTCCCGGAGCCACATCCAAATAATTCGCGAATTCTTGTCATTTTCGTCATCTTCTTCAAGGAATGGTCTTGCTTCTTGACCGCATCTTCGTACAACAGTATCTCTTGTTTGTTTGCCAACCTTTCGAGGACAAACAGGCTGTAATTTCCATACGCCTCGATCATACAGACCTGGGTTCGAAATCAATACGAGAGTTCACTGGTCAGCGAAGCAAACCTTTCCCCTTTCTTCACGCATGACTTCAACTTCTTCGTCTTCTCCGGGTAGAGTTTCTTTCTGCATGTAAAACGACCCCCATTGTATATCAAAGAATCTCTCTTCAATGCCGTCTCGCAATCCACGTCTACAGAGCATGATCGGCCTCGGCAAGGTCTCCCTTTCACACATTTCTCCGTGACCTAGTTGACCAGCACTGCCGTTTCCCCAGGAATATGGCAGACCTGAATAATCTAACGCCAGCATGTGTGAATCACCGATCGACACGTCGACTACTCTAATCTTTGCGAAGAACTCAACCTCTCTGGGATATGCTTCGTTCTTGGAACTCTCGTGACCAAGCTGGTACTCGTCTCCTTTGCCCCACGTGAAGAGCCTTCCTTTGTTTGTAATGGCCGCTGACGACTCTTTCCCAGCACTCACTTTGACGATGAAAGAGTCTCCGAACCCCTCCACAATCTTCTTGAAGTAAGGCAGGGTCTTGGAGAGTGCCGTCAGCGATTCATAATCCCCGTGTCCTAGTTGGCCGTGCCATCCTTTCCCGCACGACATCACACTCCCTGTGTTGGTGGATATCAACGTATGCCAGCCTCCGCAAGCTATGCTCCTGATGTTTGCCTCTCGCAAGGATGTGATTTCATATGGGTCCGGCATGTAGCTGGATATGTGAGGTATTCCCAGTTGACCGAAGGTGTTGCTTCCCCACACAAAGAACTTGTGCATGTCAGTAGAGCATGCAGCATGATTTCTCCCAAGGCTGATTTGACACACAACATGGGAGCTCAGATCCTGAACGAGTTGTGGCACAACGATAGCCAGAGGCTTGCCACTCCCCAATCCAAGTTTCCCTTGGGCTGATTTCCCCCAGGTGTAAACTTTGCCGGTGTCTGTCAGGGCTGCTGTTGAGTCTTTACCGCACGCGATGAACACAACCTGATCACAGACCGTCAAGCCCCGAGCACTCAGCTCCTCACATGATGTCATACCGACATCTTCGCTAAAGTCTCTATTCTCTTAGGATGCTTCACGCTTTCCTCAGATCGTGTGTACTCAACACCATGGCCTAGTCTGCCGAAGACACCTTTTCCATAGGTGTAGATGTATCCATCCCCTTCTCGGCTCGGAGAATCACGCACCTGCATTTCAATGAACAACTTCTGTCTGCTTATGACAACACATTCGTTGTCACCTGTACAGTTGCGAATTCATCAAGATACTCAGTATTTGTTCCAAGAGCAGGGAGAATTTTCTCCGAAGGAAATTTCTCAAGACTTGCTCTTGAAATATCCGAAGAAAAGCTTGTAGATTTGTTGCGCGAAATCATGGCCTGCACTCCAATTTCAACAGAAGAAGAGCGCGCAGAACTTGTAACTGCTGCTCACATACCTGGGTACATCCCATTTCGGGCGAGCAGATCACTGCCATGTGGTTGTGACCGCAGAACATTCGCACGACACCCTTGATGGCATGGAAGGACTCCAGCATTCTACTGCTTTCTTCTTCCGAGCTAAAAGGTCGCCAGCGAAACAATTGTCCGGTGTCAGAAATAGCGAAATCAAAGTGAGCAGTCCTTGCAACTGCAATGATGAGATCCGATTTCGGCAGTCCCGCAACAAACCTACAAAGAGATTAGAAAAGGTTTCGGGACAGGAATACCGCAAACCTTGGTATTCTGTTCAAGTGAGGTTCAGTCTCATTTCCGAAGGCAAAGACTTTCCCGGTGTTTGTCAATGCTATGGATCGACATCCTTTCGCATCGATGTCGATCACCTTTTCATTCGCAAATCCGGTGACCAAAGTCGGGATGATTCTAAGCATCATCAACTCAGTCACTGAAAGCTTTCACCTGCTTGTTCACCTGTCTGTTGCGTCACCTAGGCCGAGTTGTCCATGGGTATTTGCTCCCATAGAATACAGTTGTCCCGATCGCAATATCACCAGGGTGTGATCATCACCACACCTGGATATCTCCGCTCAACACTTTCAACCTCAAATGCCTGTTGTGAGATCCACCTGATTTTTTGAGCTCCACATTTTCTCAGACTTGCATTCAGCCTTGGGCTATGAGCAGACATCAGGAAACATCAGAGGTTGTTTGCGGCCACCTGAATTCTTCTTTGACGCTCTTGTGACCTAGTTGACCACGCAAGCCCTTTCCCCATGTCCAGACATCACCCACAGTAGTGATTGCTGCAGTGTGATGAGCTCCGCAAGCGATGTGTACGACCTATCACGCTCGACTCAGCCATTGCAAGCGGACAGGCATTCACAGATTGTCTTCACTTTTGAGTTTTGAAGAGATGCCACAAAGCGAGGACTTTCAGCGTTGGCATCAGACCCGATGCCTGGGTCACGGCGTTAGTTCGTCATCTGCCAGCTACTGGGCATTGGAAAGAAATGCACACCTAGCTTGCCCCAAGATCCACTTCCCCAAGAGAAAATTTTCCCAGTGTCATTGAGTGCAAGGGAGTGATAATATCCAGCGGCAATCCCGACAATGTTGTTTAGAGATTGTATAATAGCCTGCAACTTGTCAAGGCTTTTCTGCTTGGATGGTTCGCTTACTGGTGTTGATCTTGAAAGCATGTGATCACCCATGCCCAATTGCCCATACACATTCGAGCCGCATGATAGGACAACTCCATCGGCACTCCTGCAAGTGAAGTTACTTAGAGTGAAAGTGTGATTTTATCAAGATACAGGAACAGCGTATGTTGCTTTCCAAGAGCACAAACTTTGACCAACACGTTTCGGAATGCTGGAACGATGTACGGCACGTGTTGTATTTCCTCAGACTGATTTCCAAGCTTTCCATTCTCGCCGTCACCCCACATGAAGACATGCGAGCCCTGCAACTCGATGTTTTCACGGATGTACCTCTTCTCCATGTGATAGTCGTAGCCTTCGCTTTCTTCTTCTGGCAGTTCAGTGCGGTAGTCCGTGACAAGAGCAGCTTCGCGTCTGAAATCACCCTCTGTGTTCTCCAGATTTGTGATCGACTCCACTTGACTATCAACTTCGTCGTCGAAGTACGATCCTTGCTCGAACGCCCTATGCACTTCATCTGCACTCACGAATGGTTGAGGAGGCTGTTGAACTGAAGTGGCGAACATGTGAGCTTGCCTTCAGCCTTGTTGCCAACTAGAAAGGTCCTTGCATCTCCTGTTGTACTGTACCCCTCCTCCTCTTCCTCCCTTTCGTCGTCTTGCTCCGGCCCTCCCTGGCCCTACGACGCAGAAGCCGTGTTTCCTCAATAGTTCTTTTTGGCCCCACTAAAGTTCATGGTCGAATCTACTAAATTTTCACACCCGAAAGGCTGTGGCCCGTCTAAAGTTCTTCCTCTGGGATCCGAAAGGCCGAAACCCGCGTTGGGGTAATTTGTACTAGGATCGTGTTCAGTCACGCACGGTTGCAGAAATGTTGCAGACGACGGACAAAAAGGCGGCACCGGAGCAAGCGGACGGCCGATCTTTGCAGCAACGTCAGAGGGAAGGAGCTTGCCCCTCCTCACCTCCCCCCTCCCCCACTCTCACTCTTATTCACTCATGCTGGGAGAACTGCTCGTGAAGAACGAAACAAGATCTTAACCAAACAAGTGAAGCTATTGAAAGTATTTCAATGAAACTTGGTAAGAACGGAAATAAGCAAATTACAAAAACAAGTTAAAGGATCAGATACATACAAAATACCAGAAAAATGCTCGTGAAAAACAATTTTCTACTCGGAATCAGCGAGCACCTGCAAGTAGAAACTTGCTGGATCATTCAGCGAAGAATCTGTTCCATCCCTCTCCATGACCACGAGACCATTTTTGATTGCAATCTCCTCCAGAAAATCGGTGGAGGGCAGAAGGGAGGGAACGAGGAAGCGGTTTCCGGCTTGCTCCTGCCTCACAAACTCTTCTCCGTTAGCATGAGTGATCACGATTCGACCTGCTGGATGCAGGAGACTCTTTGCATGCCTGATGACCTCCTGTTGGTTGACAAAGAACTGTATAGAACCATTGAACAAGATGGTATCATACTTCTTGCATCCTTCTCCAACAGGTAGTTGCAAAAAGTTCGCTTTCTCGAACAAAACTCCTGGATGTTGGGATTTGGCTGATTCAATCATATTGCCGCTTATGTCAATCCCATGATACTCACCCGCTGCATGTTCGCAATCATCAAGAAACTTCAAAACAGAGCCCGTGCCACACCCCACATCCAGAAGACTGCATTCCGGTCTGTGCAAACAGGATTGTGCAATCGCTATCATCTTCCTTTCGAGAACAGAGTCTACAGTTCCGCCAGCCTTGGGCAGGAAAGCGGCAACCGTATCCCACGTTATCTCCACAAGACGCTCGCGGAGTTGGGCCGATGATTCACTTCCACTCTCTGCATTCGATGATTTGGAGCCCAAGCTCTGCATCTCAGAATAAAGCTGGGGCTCGCTGTTCTTCATCTCGATGATCTTCTGATTGAAAAACTTGGATTGTGCATGGGCGACATTCCCATTGCTTTCCAAGAGCAGGCGTTGGGCTAAGTCTTCCGATGGCAATATGCTCCTTTTCGATCCAATTGACTTCGAGCTCGATGCTGTTTTGCCGAAGCCGCCAGCAGTCCTTGTTTTGACATGTTGATTCGAAGAGACTGATTTTTTCATCACCACAAGAGGGGGTGCATTATGCCTCATATGAGTCTTGCATGGAAAGCTAAAACATTGACAAAGATCGAAGAACCACGAGGCAAACAGCAGGCACCATCTCAGAGCACTTGAAAGATGAAGGGACATCAATCCGAAATTTCGAATTACGAATCGCGGCAACTTCTTTTAGCCCAGCCAGCCAGTATATCACACCTGTTCTGCAAAAAAATCTCTTTGGATGTGATAGTTGAAGTTTATATGTCTTCTTGCTTCACTTTCACTCTCTTCTTCGCTCTCCCGTCTCCTCGTTTCCCTCTTCCCTGTCACCCTCCGTCCCCCGCTCCGCTGCTCGCAGATTTCTTTACAGCTCAGTAACCCCCCCTCACCCCACCCCCTCACGTGAGCAGTCTTAAACCATACTACCCCCAATATTCCTCCTCATGACCCTACCCAACCCTTTCAATCCGGCCCGTGATACCACTACCCCACCATCCAAGAATAGCACCTTCTGTTCCTGCAAATCAAACCCCGTGCACCCATGGTACACCCCCCAACTCATTATCAAAAGAGGGGGTAGTCAAACAAATTCTAGTAACCCCCACCCACCCACATCAAAAAGGCGGCTGGGTATCATCCCTTCCGGACTCGGTTGAGATTTTTTTCTTAGTTTTACAATTAATAAAATTTGTTCTGCTCGAAGCTTCTATTCTTTACTCAAAGTTAAGTTAAAAATCAGTACGAGGACAATGTATTAGTAATGGTGCCTCGACGGTAAAGTGAAGGTCTAATAACTTACACCGCCCGGCACGCCGTCGCTGAGTACACTGGCCGGCCAGTGCCCGCTGAGATGTTATAGCATCAAGAAGTTCAGCATGCCAAACGGTTCAAGCAGCGGCAGCCTAAGCGGCCAGTGTCCGATACGAATCACTAATGACTTGATCGAACATTTACTAGCTACTAACTTAATCAGAATTGGTGTGATGACAATGTTAGTGGCAGCGCTTGATCCAAACGGTAGTGTAAACTTAGAATCGGCTACTGGCAATCACTGTCAACTGCACAGGCCGCGTGCCTGAGTCAAGACTCGTATGGAAAGAAACCTCAGGCTCTGAACTCCTCCGTTTGCTTTAGCCGGATAGCCTTCATTCCTTCCATGCTGTACCACGGTACGATCCATGTGTGCCTAGAGCGAATTCGACGTGCAATCTTCCAACGATTAGTGTTTGCGACCTTACGGTAATCTCGATGCATCATCACGCGAACACCAATCTGAGACGCAGTTGATGGTCGGTTCATGCTTATTTGTGCAGAGGAGAATCCTGCTTGACCCCTTTCGCCTAGCTTCTCCCGTAGTGAGCTGGTCGTCCTCCAGGCTTCAATTTGATCCTGTACCATGGCACATCCTTTTGCACAAGGCTGAACGTGATGTCATCAGTGTCGGATCAAGTATCTATAGCGCTTGTAGCGTTGGTGCGATTCAGCTGAACAGAGCGCAGCGAATTCCTTCAACGTTAGCTGTACTTCACAAATGTGCCCTGCCAGCCCGAAGGACAAGGCTTCATCTGTGAGGAAATGAAAGTTCAAGAGCACGGCTCTGAAACCACAGCTTTCTTGCATGCTGGGATGGTTGAAGGGAAGCGTCATCCTATCCTTCACCCTCACGATGTGCAGTGCATCATCATCTTTGATAAGCTGAACCAGTTTCAACAGATGGTCCATGGAATCCACCACGAGCCTCTGGCGGCAAATGTCAACGACGCGAGAGCCATCTCCTTTGTAGCAACGAAGTGCTTTCTCTATGGCTTGCTCAGAAGACTTGAGGGTTGCCCCTGCCAGGAGCAGGCCGCCTGGCTCTCTTCTGATGTCAGGCCGTCAGAATCAGCGAGCTGATCGACCCACTGGCTAATCTTGTCATGCAGAAGGCATTGCACACAAGCAGCCTGCGCGTACAGGCGGTCCAGCGAGCTTACGGGCGATCTTAAACGACACCACCTTTTCAATTGTTGATAGCAAGATCCCTTCGGTGTTCCTCTCTCGTCAGAAAAACTTGATTCTGATCCAAGCCCCATTCTACAGGTACACTCTTCGTAGTGCCTGGCTTCACTCCGGAGGGGAATCGGAAACTCATTTAGCTCCTCCCTCAACAGGTCGATGAGGCGTGCATTCTCACTCAAACTGCTCATGGAAAGCCAAGCTGAATCATAAGCGTTCTTGTCTGTGAGGGCAAGCTTGCGTATTTCCGCTGCGATCCGGCTACGGTAGACCAAGATCAACGCGCTCACAGAGCAAACTGAAACAGCATAAATGATGTTCACATTGTTCGCAAGCCTCATCCCGATGATCGCCCAAGCACTGTACAATACCAAGAGACTTCCCCAGAAAGTTCGATCATCATCGAACAGCTGGATGCTCAGCGCCATGAACACCGTGAGGATGATGTGAAGCAAGATCGAGCCACGGTTGTATGGATCGTAGATAGCAAGTACAGTCTTGACACACCCTGCAATGATCATTCCACTCTGCAGCACTCTTTTGGCAACAAACTCTTGTTTTGAGAGTCCAAGAAAGGCTGGAAGACCGAACGTGAATGTTCTGATGAGATTGATAGTTATCAACAGGCAAGTTTTCAGACGCGGAGCACTCATGTCAAAGACTTCGACTTCGTTTCTCATGAAGGTTGTTGGGTAACTTTCATCAGAAAGAATGAAAATCCTCCTGGTGTCGTGATATGAAATCAACCAGTCGAAGGAGAACGACGAGGACCCAAAGGTTTCCCATCGCAACCGGTCATCCGATGCGGTAACATGGAACAGCACGGGATCTAGCTCCGGATTTGTGGATTCTGTCATGAAGTAGAAGCCATTTGCTTGTACAGGTTGCTCGAAGGAGAGGAGGATGCTACCATCCGGTTGCCATGTCATGTTGTGCCTCACCGACTTTTGCCACAGTGAATTCCTGACGTCGACTCCGTCCTTGAGAATTCCAAAGGTTTGTGCGTGAGCATACGTCGAGTTTCCTCGTGATCGAATCCCTTCCACTGAAAATCGGTAATAACGGAAACTTCTTATCCCATTCACCTTCAAAATTTGTATCCACCTCAGGCAAATAGAAAAATACATGGAAGACAACATGGCCAGGATCATGAGAAGCGGAGCTCGACCAAGTGCTGCCTGAAGAGGTCTTGCGCAGAAGAAGGCTGATGCATCATGAGCTCTGTGCAGTTCTCTTTCCCGCCGTTGCATGCGGATGTCTAAGCTAATGTCTTGCGATGAGAGTCGCTTGAAAAGTCGAATGACGGCCCCTCCGCACCATTTAAAGTTTCCACTAGATCCAGACATGTTCTCAGCAGCTTACTTGAACTACCTTACCTCTATTCCTGTAACTCCCTCCTCTTTCTTAACAATCCCTCACTTTTGTTTGTGCCTTTTGTTTATAGCCCTGTTTGGAGTTTTCTTCTTGAACCGCCTTCCGTTTGGTCCTTTGTGTCCAATCGTTTTCTCGTGTCTACCTCAAGGCATCATATCTTACTGTTGTCCCCTCCTCTCGCTTCATCAAAGACCATCTCCCCTCGTCCCTTACAACCTCGTCTGACATTCTGGCCCTCTTCGCCCTCCATTTTCCTTCAACAACCCCCCACCCCTCCTCTGCAAACTGCACAGTTCTCATGGTACCCTACCCAGGCTATTCCAACCCCTTTCGAATAAAAAGAGGCTAGTGAGGACCCGTGGTTTTATAAGACACTTTCAATCCACCGGTATCTGTTCCGACAGATAGTACCCCCACCCCCACCCCACCCCCGAGCATCACATTTTTTATTACTTCGGTGGCCCTCCTTTACATACCCCAGCCATACAAGGGCATTTTATATTTCTTGTGACTACCTACCCTCGTTGCTCTCTAGTGACCCCAAGTTAACAGAAGGATCCTTCTGTACCCCTCGTCTCTCCCATAACCTCCACTACCCTAGTAATGAGAAAGTATGATCGGTTACAGCACCGCCCTACCCTTCAAAGAACATGTACACCCACCCCCACCCCTGTAGCACTTTCCCGAAATCTATTATTAGTGTTGTTAAAATATTTTATTGTAGGCTATCTCTTATATCTGCGACAAAAGTCATAGCATGGTCATAGCAGAGTGGGGGGCATAGAGGAGAATCCAGTACTATAAAAGCTACTTTTGACTCTTTCCTCGTGATCATTATTAATAATTATCCTAAAAGATAATAATGAATTATATTCTCAACACCACCCCTAAGATTTCGAGAAAGTACCCCACCCATAAGACGAAAGGACTCCGTAATACCCCCCCCATTTCGTTTGGATTTGCCTAGAACGTGCAGACCACAAAGCACCCCCCACCATCTAAATATATCCACCCTACCCCCTTTCGACTGTGAAAATGTCTCCCACTCGCACGTCGTCATCCTTCTGGTCCTTTACTCAAAGTTAAGTTAAAAATCAGTACCCTTGTATGTCTCCATAACCTTGAGATTCCCGTCACGGCTCGCTATCTTCTAACGGCCCTATCTGTCACTGCTCGGACTTGTACCTCCGAGCCCGGCGGCCCGGCACCGGGGGAAAGCCCGAAGCAGGACCAACTCCGAGGCAACGGGTCACTGAGCCAGACTACTAGGGCTTTTACTCAAAGTTAACTACTAGGGACTCCCTTTGATGAGTAAACATTTGATGCTTTGAAAGGAAATGGAGGGAAGGGAAGGTGGAATGCTGCTGCGGTGATCGAGAGTTCATGTGGAGGACGCATATCCTTGTCTTCCCATCTTGAAGTTACTCTGTCCTTCTCTTGTCTTCCCTGTATCTCTGCTGCTTCTCTGCAGTTCATCCGCTTGGCCTAGTTTCCTCTCGCAGCTTCACATCATTCTTCCTCTTCTGGTCGGACTTGTTGTCTCATCAGTGTGGGGATCATCTGCAGTAGCCATGGAGAGCGAATGCGATATTTTTCAACGCCGTCCTCTTGCCAATGTGACCAACTCAAGCTTGGGACACAAACGAAGGCTGAGCCTCGGGAAGCGACGGACGGAGACTGCATCGTCTCCGAACAGTGGCACAGCGTCAGCTTCTCCTTGCCAGCCTCCTCATGCATGTGGACAGAACAGCTCAAGCATTGGTTCACCGTGCGATGTCCGGAAGCATGATGATTTCAGGCTGGATTCGTCATGGACCTGCTTCATCTGCAATCAGAGCTGGGAGGATATATCCTTAGAAGATCGCAATCAGCACGTCAACAACTGTATTGATGCTCCCTCCTTGCCCAGTCCAGGGGATCTCAACCAGCTCTCTCCTCCCGTGAACCCCCCAGCATCTCCAGAACAAGAGGAGACCCAAGCAAGTGTCAAGAAGCAGCGAACAGTGAGCGCAATGTTGCATGAAGAGCCAGGGGTCGGGTTTGAATCTCCTGTCCGACGAATGGGGCAGGGGCAGGGGCAGGGGCAGGGGCAGGGGCAGGGGCAGGGGCAGGGGCAGGGGCAGGGCGAGGGCGGGGCAGGGGCAGGGGCAGGGGCAGGGGCAGGGGCAGGGGCAGGAGCAGGAGCAGGGGCAGGGGCAGGGGCAGGGGCAGGGGCAGGGGCAGGGGCAGGGGCAGGACGGAGAACTTCGTAATTGGTTGGAAGTCCTGGGGTTGGAGAGCTTTTTCGAGGTGAGTGTAGCAGCAGGTTTCGGCCTTGTGACGATCCATGACAGACTTTCGTCCTCCACGACGTGACGGACATGTCCTGCCTGAGGGCGCTGACGTCAGCCGACCTGAGGTATCGCTGCCTCCTTCGAGCTTGACCTTGATCCGACCCCGTTGTAGGGAGATGGGCCTTGACCTCGCCTCGCACGAAGACTTCCTCCTGCTTGCCGACAGCATTGAAGCTCTCAAGCACGACGATGCCCTCCCTTCCCCGCAGCGTCCGCCTCTCGATCCCCACCACGGCTACGAGCCCGAGCAGGAGCTTCACAGCGTGCATGACAGGCAGGTCGGCGGAGAAGGAGCGGGTGGACAACAGCTGACGGCTGCTAACACTCGTCCGATCTTCGCCTTCTTCGGAGGCAAGGGATCGATAGCACAAGCCCCCCCTCAGACCCTCAAGAGCCCTGCAGGAGGGCAGGGGAAGAAGGGAAAGTCTCCAGCGCAGAAGCCGAAGAAGACGAGCATGTGGAGTGAAGATCGGGTAACAGGTAGCAACGCGTTTCATCACAGTGTGCCGGGAGCCAGCTCCTTCACCGTCGACAACTTCCACGTGCGGAACTCTGTTGTCAAGCACTACATCCTCTCCCACTTCCATGCCGATCACTACGCCGGGCTGAGGAAGAAGTTCAACTCAGGTAAGATCTACTGCACGCCCGTCACTGCAAGGCTGGTGAAGTTGAAGATCGGAGTGAGCGCGGACCACCTGGTTGCCGTGGCTTATCACTCTCCGCTACTCATCGAGGGGACCCGCGTCACCTTCCTTCCTGCAAACCACTGTCCGGGCTCGGCACTGATCCTCTTTGAGACTCCCGATGGCAAGTGCCACCTGCACACCGGAGACTTTCGCTTCCACCCAAAGTTCAGCGAGGACCCGGTCTTGTCCTCCTTCACATCGACTGGGAGCAGGAAGATAGATCATCTCTTCCTCGACACCACCTACTGCAGCCCTGAGCACGAGTTCCCTGCCCAGGAGGACGCGATTCGTTTCGTCGGGGAGCTGGTCAAGTCGAACGCGTTTGCCAACAGGGAGACTTTGTTCCTCGTCGGCTCCTACACCATCGGCAAGGAGGAGGTCTTCCTGCAGGCGGCGCGGGAGAGCGGCTGCAAGCTGTACGTCCATCCCGCCAAGAAGAAGGTCCTCGAGTGCCTCGAGCTGAAGGAGGAGGACCAGCAGCGCCTGACGACGGTGGCGCATGAGGCCAGGCTGCATGTAGTGCCCATGGGATGCATCAACTTCAAGCAGATGTCGGCCTACCTGGGGATGGCAAAGGGGAAGTACAAGACTGTCGTCGGGATACGACCGACCGGATGGACGTTCTCTGGGGGACCGTGCGGGAGAGGGGGAAGAGGAGGAGGAGGAGGAGGAGGAGGAGGAGGAAGAGGAGGAGGAGGAGGAGGAGGAGGAGGAGGAGGAGGAGGAGGAGGAGGAGGAGGAGGAGGAGGAGGAGGAGGAGGAGGAGGAGGA
>NW_005434602.1:187641-215654 GCF_000315625.1 Guillardia theta CCMP2712 | reverse complement strand
CGCTTTCTGGTGTGGAGAAGGCGCTGGTGAGTTGAAGGTCACTGGAAGGGGAGGGAGCGAGGAGGGGGAGGGGGAGGGGGGGGAGGGGGAGGAGGGGGGGTGAGGTGGTGGTAAGGGCGGAGAAGGTAATACTTGGTTGCGGCAGGGCGTGAGCAGGCAGGAGCGAGGACCTCTCGTCATCTACGGGGTTCCTTACAGCGAGCACAGCAGCTTCTCGGAGATCCGATCGATGGTGAAATGATTACGATGACGATGAGAACAAGGATGTTCATGACGATGACGACGACGATGCTCTTGATGTTGATAAACATTGATGTTGATGATGCATTGATGACATGGATGAAGCTGATTGCTGATGTCGATGACTACAATTGTGAGGATGATATCATTCTCTACTGACTTTACTAATCCGATTCTTTCACAGGTCAAGCTGCTTGCTCCTAAAAGGATTGTCCCTACGGTTAACCTTGGCAGCACGGCAAGCATGCTGAGGCTGCTGAGCGAGTGAAGCTACCAACTTCTCTTTCATTGCGATGCTGCGAGAAAGCGTGAGGGGACAGAGAACCTCGTCCTTCTCCCCTCCTGACTTCTCTCCTCCCCCCACCTCCACTCCTCCCTCGCCTCGCCCCCCGTCATGCTCTCCTCCTCGTCTCTCCCCTCGCTCCCTCTCCTCTCCCTCACCGACTGATCGCATCCAAGTCTTGAGATCCCCTGGTGGGTTGACGTCCTGTCATCGAGTTACGACTCGTCGGAGAAGAGGCGTCAAGACCTTGAGACTGTCAGCCACGTCCAGCAGCTCCATGAGCGACTCGCACGGCGAGAGCTCCTGCAAGGAAGCGAGTGAGGAGCGAGGGGACAGGGACAGCCAGGGAGAGAGGAAGAGAGGAGGATGCGAGGAAGGAGAAGAGAGATGGGGTTAAGAGAAGGAGGAGGGAGCGAGGTAGGGTGGAGGATAGCAGTGAGGGATATGTGGGCAAGGGACCTGCTCATTGAATTCTACAAGCTGTTCGAACTGAGCCAGTAGCTGCTCATGATCATTCCTTAACTTGCCCTGCATCCCGTCGGTCTCTGACACCCATCGCTCGCTGGTCAACGCTCCATCCTCCACAGCCCTGGAGCCTCCTGGCAGCTCGTAAAGCATCTCGTGAAGGCGGGAGACGAGCGCAAAGAGCATGAAGGGCAACCGGCACTGCGCAAAGACCTCCGGCGACTCCTCCCAGCTCTCTCCCTGCAGGGAGGAGTCCGGCAGTCCCCTCAGCGCCTGTCGCAGGAGGCAGGAGAGGAAAAAGCTCCTCTTCCCCTGCCAGCAAGATGGGAACCAGAGGGTCGAGACCAGGTGATAGTCCGGCCCGTCCACCACGCTCAGCACGCCGTCGCTGCTCGTCTGTGACACGTAGCGGGTGAGAGAGGAAGAGATTTGCCGCCAGGTCGAGCTCGCCCCGTCCCCGAGGCAGTGGAAGCCCATCTGGACCATGAAGGGCACGAGCTTCACGTTGCTGATCGCCGACCCCCCGCCGGAGTCAGTCGCGAACGAGGCGCCTGACGCCAGTCGGAGGAGGAGGAGCCGGATGTCATGGACTACCATTCGGAAACGCGAGCCCTCGTGCCTTCCCAGCTGCGCAAGGGTCGCCCAGTACTTCTCCGCGTGCTCGGTGAACATGTGGGAGGGGGTGGCAGGGCCTCGGATCGGCAGGATGTTGTTGCACTTGGTGTTCTGGTTCCTCAGAGTCGCCCCCTCCCACTCCATGCGCGGCACCTTCATGTTTCTCTCCGCCCTCGTCGCCTGCTGGTGGCAGCTCATGTGGACGACGCTCATGTTGCAGACCGTCGTGAAGCAGCGGTCCGTCCGACTCGCCGAGGCGCCTCGGTTGGGAGATCCCTGGGCTGCCCCAGCGACTGCAGCTGAACCCGAGGAGATGGTTGTCTTCTTGTTAAGCACGTAGATGCCGAGCACGTCCTCGGGTTTGTAACGGAACCCTTCATGGCAGATGATGCACATGAGACCGTCCTCCTCCTCGAGCTCGTCCGCAGCCCAGCCCATGGCCTTGGCCTGCTCGTTGAAGTTGGAACTGCTGCCTTGAGCGAGCCCCATCTCCTGCAGGAGCCGCTCCCGCTGCGCCTTAGCGAGCTCGCGCTTCTTACTCGCGGTCTCCTGCCTCAGGGCCTCAACCTTGACCTGCAGCTCGGCGTTCTTCTCTGCCAGTGACGCCAGCAGCTCCTCTGCCAGCGACCCTATCCTCCTGTCCGACGACATGTCCTCCATGATGTGCACGCGCTTCAAGATCCCGCTACCGTCCACGTAGAGCTGAGCCACGTCGTATCCTCGGATCATGCCCGTGAGCAGCTTCAGGACGCGCGGGAGCTCAACAGAGTCGATCGCCTCGCGCCACTTGGCGTCGTCCTTGTCCACCGACTCGCTCGGGAGGATGGTGAGGAGGAAGTCAGTCAGCGCGACGACGACCCCCCTCGCGGTGAGCTCCTCCCTCAACAAGCAAGCCGTCGACTCTTGTCCCATCCGCTGGACAATCGAGACGAGGCAATCCACGTAAGCCTCGTGCTCTTCTCGCTCCAGAGGTCCCACGATGGGCTGGACGGGAGGGATCAGGTCTGACGACTCCTCGGCGATCTTGGTGATGGGGAGGATGACGTTGACGTGCGGGAGGAAGCACTGCACGAGGTACTTGATGAGCGAGACCCTGCTGTAGGTCAGGAAGGGGAAGATGCGAGCCAGAGTGTTGGTGATGCCGGGGCGGCAACGGACTGTGTGAGAGCCGAGGCGAGAGAGGAGCAACTTGAAGTTGTCTTCCTGGTTCACCGACACGTCACCCGCATGCTCTGACTCAGCCGGGCTCCCCATGTTCGCCTCCTGCACGAGGGACTCGAGGATCAGGAGCATGGTCTCGGCGGACGGAGGGATCGGTTCTTCCAGCAGGACGATGCAGACGCGAGAGAGGACGATGTCAACGGCTCCCAGCTTCAGGGCTGCGACCCTGTTCATCCTCAGCTTACAGCAGGCATGGAGCAGCCGGAGCAGCAAGGGCTCAAGTTCCGATTTCGCCGAGGACAGGTCAATCTCCTTCACTCTGTCCAGCAGGACCTGCAGCCCTCCCGTCTCGTTCATGAGCGCCGTCATTGCAACTTCCTCTTCCGGGTCCTCCTGCTTGCTCGCATCTGCATCACGAAGAGCTTCCACGATGGGCTCCGTCGCCTCCCCGTCGAGGCCTTGCAGGCGGTAGATCACTTCCATCGGACTATCTGAACTCTCCGGCAAGGTCGGACGCCAGACCTGCTCGTAGACGAGGCTGATGGGCAGGTCTAGCCTGACGATGTTGCCCCGAACCAGCAGCTCCATCCCGTTCTCGTCCTCCATCAGACCCCCGAGGTCAAGGTCCGTGCAGATCTTGCGCTTGACATCTCTCATAGTCGTCCCGATGTCCACGGAGCAGTAGGGGTTCTTGGTCATGCTCCCTCGGATGAACTCTTCTTGCGTCGGGGACTTGGTGAGGATCAGCCAGTAGGTCGGCTCAGGTTTGGTGGGGCACATGATGTTACAGAGCTGCTGGAGCAGGAAGACGGGAGTCCTTCCTTCACGGTGGTGGCGAAGGGCGCTGACGCAAGCAAGGCAGAAGCGCTTCTGGTCGGCTTCGGACTCAGAGGAGATGGACATGAAGGTGGAGAGGAGGAGCTGAGCGCAGTCGTCGGTGAGCTTCGTCTTCTGGACGATGAGGCTCTGGACATGAAGGAAGTTGTCGAGCATTTCAGCCAGCAGGTTGTCGGTCATCTTGAACCGGTTGCGGATGATCGGGACATCCAGGAGGGAGACGAGGAGATCCAACAGATGCTTCAGCACCTGCCCTTCCGAGATGTCCGCCGAGCAGGAGATCTCCAGCTGCCTGATGCGCTCTACCTCATTGGATATGAGAGCACACAGGGAAGGGATGAAGCCCTTCTTGGCAAGGTACATCTTCCTGCTGTCGTCCTGCAAGAGCTTCGAGAAGAGGCCGAACAGCTCCGCACTTCGCCCTCGGCAGGCCGCCGCCTCCTTGAGGAGCCCCGAGAGCAGCTCGAGGAGGACGATGGATCGGAAGTTGTCCCGTCGCACGACAGAGAGCAGCAGGGAGCTGCTGAGCGACCTCACGGCCTGGGAGCAGGAGTTGAGCAGGAGCTGGGTGACCCACTTGCGAGATAGGAGATCCGTCCTCTGCCGGCCATGGAGGAGGGAGAGCCAACGGTACCCGTACTTGCGCTGCAGGTGAATGACTCGCTTCTCCTCCGTTCCCAGCTCCTTCCAGCTGGAGTATGATGCCTCTCCACTGTGCCACTGGGCATAGGTGACCGACGGGAGGTCAAGGCCGTTGGCGGCTGGGAGAGTGTCCTCCTCACTGTCTCGCTCCTCTTGAGAGTTGTCGCAGAGGCTGACAAGGATCTGCAAGGCGGGCAGAATGACTGCCTGGGCCACGCCAGTGACATGCGCCGCCTTGTCGACAGATGCGAAGAGGATCTCCATCACCTTGCGGTACTTCACCTCCCAGCAGTCGTCCATCAGCTGACAGGAATCCATCAGCAGGGACATGTCATCGATGAGCACGCTCTCGAGGTCAAGAGCTCGATGGTGTGAGAGGCAGAGGTCGATCTTGTGCTGGATGGAAGACAGCATAGCCATAGTGAGATCGTCGTCGTCCTTGATCAGAAGGCAGATGGTGCGTCGAGCTTCGCTCTTGAGGCTGGCGCTTCCGTTGTGAATGGCCGAGTGAATCAGGTCGTGAACTAGACGCTCCCGGAAGATCCTCCGGCATCGATCCTTCTCTGACAACTTGTCGATCAGCCCGATGGCAAAGAGCACAAAGCTCGAAGCACATCCGTAGCAGCTGCGATCTTGCTTTCTTGAGATCAGCGACAACGCAGGGAACGTCGAGGGGTTGGAGAAGTTTGATGAACGGGAGAGGAACAAGGTGAGCTTCTTCCGAACAGCTGCCAACATCTCCATACTGTTACACATGCTCTGAAACGCGAATTTGGCATCTTTGAAGTAGATGACAGCCGCACTTTGAATTTGTTTGCTCACACCTCCAAACACAGCTCCCCCCACTGACTGTCCTGTCAGGTTGGCGATCGCAGCGATCTGGTTCAAGTTCAGGACGTTTCCATCGCTAAGAGCTGCCTGCTTCTTCGCTCTCACATCATCTCCCTCGTTCAACTGGGGCATGAACAACACCTCCAGCGCTCTCTTACACGATTCGATGTCTTGAAATGCCTTGTAAGCGTTCTCAGATTCTCGCTCCATAGTCAGTACAGCCTTGGCCTTGTCGTCTTCGTCCATGATCGGTTCAACGCTCAGGCTGGTCTTGCAGTAGAGCGAGTAGTCAAATCGCGCGTGCTTGCAGTATCCGCACTCATTGCACAAGAAGGCATCGAGGTTCTCGTAGTTGATGTTTCTGCACAGTCGACATTGAAAGGCATTTTCTCGACAGTAGCGGCAGACTCCATGCCTGTCTGTGACCGGCCGGTTGCATCTCGGGCAGAGCATGCGCTGACTGGACGAGGAGGCCTGGGCGTGGAAGTCAGCGAACTCGATCTGGATGTTGGTGGCGACGATGGGGATGGCTAAGTCGAGATGACCCTCAAGCTGGTCCGTTGCGAGATCTATGGTCCCTGCTTTCTTCCACAGGTTCCACTTGCCTCGCAGCTCGGTGACGTCAGAGACTTGCTTCGTGTTGTAGTAAAGAATGATGGACTTGACGAGCTTCAGGCGTCGAACCTCGGAGAGGCTGACGGAGAACCGCTGGATGAGCTGGGGGCTGACGAGTTTGACAAGCTGACATCTGTCGGTGAACTTGGACTCAGCCTGCAGTTGGTCCAACTTGCTGAGGGAGAAGGGAACTTCGATGTTGTTGCATATCAAACAAGGTTCACTCTCAAGGTAGTATCCGTCCACTTCCAGGCACTGGTGCAAGATTGCATATAAGGACGAGTTCGGGTGACAGACCATCTGGTTGAGCCCCTTGCAGATAAGCTCGGACATCTTTAGAGCCACTCTCTCAAACAAATCATCGAATTCCGTCTCCTTGGATATCAATTGCTTCATGGTTTGAAAGAACTCTTTGCAGTTCTGGCCCACAGAAGGCAAGACGTCAATCATAGAAATCAAAGTCTCCAGCAGGAACTGTTTCTGCTGAGCGGATCCATGCTTCCATAACCCAAGCACGAGGTCACAAGCCTGTTGCCGGATGCTGGAAGCTGCGTCCTCTAGAGCTTTCTCCCGCACAATGGAAGAGAACTTTGGATGAGTCAGAACCTTCCCGGCCACCAAGTTCAACCCCTCATCGACTCTTTGACTTTTAAGTGCCGATGGAGGAGATGAAGCAATCTGCGCATCATCCTTTGGTCTGACGGAGTCGTCCCTTCCCACTGCTTCCTTGTAATTGTTATCTTGGGTCAAAAAAGTAGCTGACAGCAACTTGATACATCCCTCCACCACCTCATTCGGCAGCACCGGAAGAATCTCCATGAGAAAATCGAGGATCCCTGTGTTGTCGTTACAGTACTTCTGCCAATTCCTGACCCTCGACTTGGCGATCTTCAACAGGCTCTCGATCGCCATTGTCGTTCTTACCGTATCCTTATGAGGTAGCTCGTTGCTCCTCTTGATCTCAACGCAGATGCTCTGAAGAGTCTTCACCTCTTGCTGGATGACTGCCAGGTCAACAACCCCGTGATAATCTTCCTCCGCTCCGCAGATCTGCTTCAGCACTTTCTTCGCAGCTTTCCGAACAGTCGGAACCGTGTTGAGGTTCAGACATCTGCAGAGTACCCGAGTCCAGTCCTTGCCCAGCGCTGAACTCTGCACGCACCCAACGGGTTCAACCACGTCCAGCCGGCTCTGCTCTGCTGGGCTTCCACCAGCCATGGCAATGATCTCTTGACAAGCGTTGAGCCGATAGCCAAGGTTGGCGATGACTTCGACGATACCCTGTCAACCAGTCAAGACCGACGCGAGGAGTAGAGCATGGCACAATACGAACCACAGCAGAGGTGACGCTCGTCTCCTTTTCTTCCTCCTCTGGCCCAATGTCGATTGCACCATCTTCTGAGTGCAACCGATCGAAATCCTTCAGCAGCCACGAGGGCGAAAGGAACTTCACTTTGCCTCCGAGATTTTCCAGCTCGGAGACAGCAGAAGAGTCGTTCTTCTCAAGCTCGTCCACCGCGGCTTCGAACGAGCGATGAAGGAAGGAGAGGAACTTCTCCCTCGACAGGATCTTGAGGGTCTCAGGGTTGAGCCCGATGGTTGAGTTCGGCTGCCACAAGAGGAGAGTCTTCTCGGTCAGTTTCTCGCTGCTCTTCCTTCCCACCATGGACTTGGATGGACCAGACACCAGGTGAGTGAGGAGCTTGAGGGAGTAGCAGAAAGGCTGAAGCTGCCTTGTGTTGAGAGTGGGAGAAAGCACCTCTCTTGTAAGGATGTGGTCGGAAACGGCTTCCGACAACGCAGCCAATGTCTCTCCATCGTCCCTCAGGTTCCCGTTGGCAAACTTCAGGACGAGGTAGAACGTGGGTACACAACAGGCCCCACCGCGATCGAACAGCAAAGGGATCGACTTGCAGATGGCATAGAGAAATTCTGAGGCAAAGAAGAAATCTACGGATCTTGGCTGTTCGACCTCCAAGCTCAATGAGATGGCAAGTTTGAGAAGAGCCTCTTCGTCTGTCGGATCAACATTCGCGGGATACAACCAGACGTCTGTTGGGCTTCGCGACGAGTCATGAAGATTGCCTGCTTCCCTGATCCCCTGGTAACAGTTGTTGCACAAGTCAAAGTCTTTACAGACCCTGCAGTGCCATCGGGTCCCAACAACAGGCTGAAGTCCGCACTTGTCACAGCAGTACACGATGGAAGACTGTCCATCCTGTTCCAGGACCTGATCGGAAACAATGCATTCCTCCCAGTACATCGGGCCGAGCCTGAGAGGGTCAGTATGATCGTGAGTCTGGTTCGCGTCTTCGAAGTGGACCTGTAGGACAAGATGAGCACTTTGCATTGGGCGTTAAGTGAAGTCACCTCCGTGTTTGTTGAATCGCTCGAACCCGCAGCAAGGAGCTCTATGTGCTGACAGAAGTTGTACCTGATGCGAGGGAACTGACACTGAAGGCCATAGATGAGGCATTCGACGATCTTGCGGAAGTTTTCAAGCGACGGACTGTTGGAGCTGAAGATGCTGCAGCCTGCATTCAGCTTCACGGGCCCTTTGAGGTTGAGAAGAGCCAGCTGAATGAGGTGAGACGCATAGCTATGCATGGCGCTGATGAAAGAATCCGTCGAGGGCTCCAACTCCGGTGGAAGTTGCCAGTTGGGCGTGTCAAAAATCATCCAAAAGCATTTCACCTGCATCGTCATCAAAAACGGATGTACTCCGTGGTAACCATCACCATGTTGTCGAGGAAGTTCGGCCTGCTCTGCATGATGGAGCCAAAGTGGTTCGGCCTGCGGGCAAGGACACGAGAGACGATGCCGGAGAAGAGAGAGAAATTCGAAGCTGAGAGATTTTGAAGGGCAGCAAGATCGTTCTTTCCGATCTTGTCGAAGACTTCTGCGAATGATCGCAGTTGTACCTTCACAGCAAGTCAATCAGACCAGGGATGCCTCTCAGTTCCTCCTCACCTGATCCTTTGACTCGCAGTAAACATCTTTGGAGGGGAACAAAACTTTGAGAAGCCGTTTGAGCGCAGGCCTCATAGAGATGGGCCGGCGTTGCAGGAGTGTCTGCGGCAGTTCGCTTAAAAATTTCTCTCTACATTTCTGAAAGTCCCGCTCCAGCGATTGCAAACCGCCGACGGACCAATGGACAGCAAGACAGTTCAGGATGGAGATTGAAGTCTTCTCTAGAGGATCCGAGCACCTCGATGCTGCCCGCTTCGCTTTCCTTGGTTTCTCTTTCATTGCAAGCAGCTGCATCTGTCGCTTCTGCCTCTCGTTGAACCCAAACTTGTCCTTTCTCATTCCGTACACCTCAAGTTGATCGATGGCCGGAGGATTACCAGGGCTGTGGCAGCCAACGATACTGAGGACAACCTCCTTGTCTGAGTTGAGGATCTCATCGTTAGTGAAGGGCACGGGATACCATCTCTTGACCCCGGGCTTCGTCTCAATGATTCGGTCGTGCACATGGAACTCAGAGGGGATATTGTTCATCAGCGCGTCTCCCACCAGCACCAAGAAGCCGATCATACAGAACTCAGGGTTTGAGTTCTGGACTACGATCTTCATCTGATCCATCTGAGAGCTGATGAGAGGCTCGTTGGACCCGTTGAGCTTTCTGTTCACCTCGACAGGACCTCGGTTCCCGTCCCCACTGATCTTGACCTTCTGCGTGATGCAGACTCCCTTCTCAAAGAAGTCGATAGGAAAAGTAACCTTGCTCGCCCCCCTTGTCTCCTCCTCAACACTCGTGCTGCTATCACTAGCCTTCGTGCTGGCATCCGACAGGATCCAACTCTGCAAGCTGCCGTCGTCGTTAAGAAGGAGCATACCAGGTAGGCTGGGACGGAGGCACGTGCACTGACTGATCCCAACCACCTGGGCTGACGAGCCCGAGCCATACTGCAACCAGGAGAAGCGGATCGTACTGCCGATCTGGAGCACTCCAGCTGCTCCTGAGTCAGTCGCGACGAGGATTTGACCCCAAGTGTGTCCCACGTCAACGAAGCGGTCGGGGATCATCTTGTACTCTTTGAAGTCAAGAGTCTGATGCTCCTTCAGGGCAGAGTCGTCGCTGTCCAGGGTGGAAACGAGCAGCTCGTGTGAATCGAAGCTGCACAGGAGGAGGCGACTTCTGTTGGAGAAGAACATGGCGCGGCAACGACGAGAGCTGAGCTCAGCCGGAAACTCCAGCCTTTTGTCGATCGGCAGAGTCAAACCAGTCTGGCTAGAATCAACACGAAGGTCACAAGACTTGACGACTCCAGTGTCAGTCAAGACTAAAAGAGTCGTTGAGGACAAGCTGTGGATGATCGTGGCTCCCTTGAGTCTTTCTCCCTCAGAGTCAGCCATGGAGAGGAGAGGATCGCTAGAAGAGCTGGAGACATCGAAGATGTGACAGAAGCGAGTCGTGACGACGAGCAAGTGAGTCTCCATGGTCGGCAACCACATGACGTCAACGATGCGGAACTCTTCCGTTCCCTTGCAGTCTGGCAAGTCAAAGGTTTGAGATCCTACAACCTTCCCGGAGGGACTGAGCTCAAAGTTCATCACGCTGCACTTGCCAGCCGCTGCCACATAGCGAGCAGTGGAGAAGCTGCAGGATAGACGGAAGATAGGAAACGAAACTGAAGCCTTGGAAATGATCTTGACGCTTGCCTTCTCCATGCCGAAGGAGGTGCTGGACGCCTCCAAGAGCTTTTTCCTCCCATCCACCACCACAAACTGATCGCCGTCAACCAGGACGATCATCCCAGTGGTAGTCAGACTCAGCAAGGAGAATCGTTCCTCCGATCGAGTCTGTCCTCGAGCATCGAACATGCTATCCTTGTTCGCCGCATCCTCCTCCCCGCAGACCGTCGTGGCCGTTAGATGTCCCAACCCAACAGTAGAGAAACTCCCTGGTTTGAGTGACCTGCGAAGCTGGATCTGTTTGTTCTCTTGGCTGAAGGAAACCTTGAGTTCCTTCAGCTCAGCAGCATCTCTCAACAACCCGCAGTCGTTTGACTCGATGGTTGCAACCAGGTTGTCATAGATCCTTGTGAGAGACTGTGAGACCTTGACAGAATCCTCGTCAGACGCTTCAACAATGACAAGACTTCTTACCTGGCTGCATCGAAGTTTGTGCAGCAACGACTCTCTCACTTGCCTCGTCAGCTGCCCTGGCAGTCGATCACACTCGGAGATCCAGTTGCTCAGCTCCGCGTCTTCCTCCTGTGAATCCATTCGCCCTGAGGATGCTACGTCTGCGCTCCTTGTCACGTTGCCCGAGTTGCTTTCTAGCTGGCCATTCGGTGAAGCCGAATCGTTCTCCCGGGGCGCAAGGGCGCTGCAAGTGTGCCCAGCTCGCTTCCCAGCTCCGCAGTCGCAGAAGAATCTCGAGTAGCGAGAATAGGTGACGTCATGCCCCCTGTGACAGACCTGCCAAGGGGTCAGTGGACAGAGCGCAACCCGTCAGCGATATCGCGGACCTTTGCGCAGACGGCACAACATCCCTCCTGAAAGACTAGCCCACAAGTCCAGCAGTGGTACCAATGCTGCTCGGAGAAGGTGTTGGACGTCTTGATGTAAGTGCAAACCTTGGAGGCAAGCCGCTTGTCTGACTCTTCTGCCGTCTCCTCCTGCTGTAAGTCTCTTAGCGTCAACAAGTACAAAGAGTCTACTTCACGAACTTCTTCTTCCATGAGAGGCTGGCACTCTCGGAGGCTGTCTTCGTCGTCCTCTACAGAGCCGGCATCGCCATCCATGTCAATGCTCGCACAGTCCATATGGGAGCCAACCTGCGTACACCAGAACAAGAGGACAAGTCACCACACGGGAAGACGCGCAAGTGCACGTGCAGCACCGCTGATGAGTCATCGGGGTCCATGTGCCCTGTGCTGGAGATGTACGTGATGGCGCTGGTGGCAACGGTCGACTCTCCGCGTGAGGTGTAGGACATGCCTCCTTCGTTGGAGACTTCCGACGACGTAGAGACCTGGGGAAGAAGAGAGTGAGAGAGAGAGAGGAGGAAGGAAGGAAATTACAGTTGAGAGGGTGTCTGAGGCCCTGACTTGGCCAGAGGTCACTGACCCCTATGAAATTGTCATTTTCACAAAATCGAGAGAGATTGAGCAAACCAGGTCCGAGAAAGGTTGTCGAGAACTGGATTGCAACGAGGCAATGAGGCTAGAGAGCATGTCAGCAAGGTTCGCAGCGCATTCGGGTGTTCCGAGATCTTGAGACGAGCCAAGAGAGTCTACGATCAAGTCGATCATCTGTTCGACCCGACTCTGCGATTGCCGGAAGCAAACAAACTTGACTCCAGCAAAGCATTCACGGACGACGGCTTTAGGACACTTGACCATCTTCGGTATCAAGTCAAACATCGCATCGAGCAAGATGTTTTCAAACTGCTCTCATCAAGTTACACCGTTTGTGAACAACCAGAAACATAAAACCTGCTCGATGCTCTCGTCGACACCATCGAGAACGAGGGCAAAAAGCCTCAAAGTAGATCTTCTCAGCATCGCCGCATCCTGGGCGGTTCCATGATTTGAGTCGGCGACTGCCGACCTGTCTGGAGAGTTTGAGGAGTTTAGCAGGAGCTTCTCTAGCAGCCTCTTGGTCTGCTTCTTGCCAAGAGATGTGAAGTACTGTATCCCGAGTCAGAGAGTCAAAGGTTGTCGCTCTATGACCTCTTACCTCTGCAATCTTTCTTCGAACTGCAGGTTTCGAACGTGCAAGCGATGCAGCAGCAGGATTTTCAAGGATCGATCTGAACAACTTGACAACTCTCCTGAGAATGGGAAGAGACTTTGCCCGATTTAGAACGTCGAGGATGCACAAGATGTTTCCCTTTGTCGACGCGAGTTCGATCAGCAAGACACTCTGAGACGTAGTCCCCGTTCTTGAACTTGAGTCGAAGTAGAACCAGACGAAGGAGGAGCAGCGCTTGGAGTCGACGACGATCTCCTGGAGGGTATTGAAGGCTTCATGAAGAACATCGCAGGCCGATCCTTCCAGGCTCATGTCCTGAGCTTGAACTGAGTCCAAGAGAAGGTCAATCCTGTGCATCTTGGAGACATCAATCAAGTTTTGATAGTCCTCGACGATTGAGGAAATACTGCGAGTAGAAAAAGAGTCATCAGCCAGTCTGAGAGCGGGGGGGGGAGAGTTGAGCTCACCTTGTAAGAGCCTCCGATTGACCGCCCGACAGAAAATGTTGCAGGCGGCAATCGACCGAGTACTGGGCCATGAGGATCGAGAGCTTTTCTACTGCGTTCTTTGACATCTCTGTCCCTTCGTTTGCCTTCTCCCCTAACAATCTTCTGATCACCGCCATCTGATTGAAGATTTGTCCTGCCAATGACACAAGAGTGTTCGCATGACTGTCCCCTACTATCTCTGAATTCCCCATGGTGATAGCGACAGATGCTTGCATGTCGAGGAGCCAGGAGTTGACCTCTTCTGGCCTTGGCAGCACTGAGAGCAGTTCCGTCCTAACATCTCTCAGCTTCCTGCTCCTCTCATCTTGTAGAATAGCTGGTAGCTCGCTGTCAAGGCAGGTTAGATGACATCGCATGAAGTACAAGGCCAACTGTTCAAACCTGCACGGTAGAGGGAATCCCAACTTAACGCACTGGCTGCTGAATCTTGGATAATCTGACATACACCGATCGATGCAGAGAGACCAGGCAGAGAAAAGAAACGCAGAAGAAGTGTGCAGGCTTCCAATCAGGAGGTCGATCACCTCAGGCAAAATCTTCGCAGATGAAGTGACGCCTTGCACGTCCTCCGAGTTTCTGAAGAAAGTCTCGATGGCCATCGTCTGCATCCCTGTCAGCGCATCCATGACGAAGCAGCTCACGGTCGCTCTCATGGCCGACTGCTCGTTTCCGTCATCCCTCCCGACCTCTTCTACCAGCTGACAACAGTTTCTCAAGAGCTGTAAGAGCTGATCTCTGCTGGTGAGGTCAAAGTCAAGCATCTTCTGTAGCTGCATCAGAAAATCGAAGACTGAGAGGTCTGGATGGTTGACAACAGCAACACAATCGTCCAATTGAAAGGGGAGATTGTCATGATGTCCATCCAGATCTCTCAAGAACCTCCAGGCCATCAACAGGATCACTGCGTTGAAGGACTTGTTGCAGGATGGTGAGGGAGAGACGTAGAGCACTTTCATGAAAGTGGAAGAAGCAGTCAGCAGTGCAGAGTAAAGTTCATCGTTGTTCATCGCTAGCAATTCTCTGATCGAGGGATCAAGCTTTCCTGGTGATAATACATCAGCCATGATGTGCCAACGAGAAAAATTTTCTGGGTTGCTTCCTGCTGTCACGTAAGCCCCATTGAGAAGAATCATTGTTCGGTCGACAACTTGTAAGTCGAAAGATGATAATTTCGACGATTCGATGGTGATGATATTCGACAAATCATCGAGAAATTGAGGGTGAGGTGAATCAAAATGTCGAGAGAAGTGCTGAACTAGTAGGAAAAGGTTAAGTGAGAGATTGTGATCGATCTTGTTGGCTTGAGTTGTTTTCGCATACATCGAGACGAGCTCTTTGAAGATTGTTCCTTTTTTCTCAGTCTCCAGCGTATGAAATCCAAATGACAATAGA
Source organism: Guillardia theta CCMP2712 (assembly GCF_000315625.1). Lineage (NCBI taxonomy): Eukaryota > Cryptophyceae > Pyrenomonadales > Geminigeraceae > Guillardia > Guillardia theta. Next base: position 201,359 of record NW_005434602.1, on the reverse strand, counting down.
ATTGTGAGTTCAACGACGTTGTCAAGATCCCTTGATGCGCTTGATGTCAGATCTGCACCGACAACTCCACAGATTCCGCGATCCCCTTCACTGAAACTCCTTTCCAAAAGATATCTAAACGTATCCAAGGTAGATTCCCACATTTGCATCGCCATGACAGAAGCTTCTTCACAATCTTGCTCCATATGGTTAAGCAAAACTCTCACTAGAAGCCTCAACACCTCCCCAGGAACTACCAACGAATCTTTAAGCCACATTCTTTTGACCAGCTTGCCACCTATCGCACCACTAATGTACTTGTTATCAATCAGAAGCTGTGTAACTTCATTCCATCTTGAAAGCCTTCCACGTATTTTTCCTTTTACGGTTTCAGACGCAACATTGAGAAACAAGAGAAAACTATCCAGCACATCAGCGTCCAAGCACGTCTGAACAAGAGGCCCGAAACAAGTGTGAGCGTCAAATCTAAACATCCAATCTTCCATCAAGATCAAAATTGCATCTGTCAGGTCATAAGATCTCTTTGAAGATTCCAGCGGCAAACTAGCTCCCTGAATTTCCTTGTCGGACGAAGAGAGACTGGAAGCAAGATTGGCTGCAGCTGATGAGCTCTGATGATCCGCCGTCTGTGTCTTCTTCTTGGATGATGACACGCCAGGTTCATTGTTTTCTCCTGCTGGCATCTCAAGTTTTGCAGTTGACCCTTCTTTCTCCGGCTGAACCATCTCGTTCTTCAGGTAATCGTAGCAGAATTTCAAAGTGCTCGCACCACACACAGAGAAGAAGATGGTGACTCGATCAATCATGGAGTATGGGGTCTTACAATCCCATTCCCTAACATCTTCTCCAACATCGTTTGGAGCAGTCCTGCAGGCAGAGCGCAAAACTTCCAAATCAGGCCTTTGCAAATTATCTTGTATTTTCCAGTCGCTATCTTCCGCTGCTCTTTTCAGCATGGTGAGAATAATCGAGACAGCCATCCGAATCATGCTAAGGCGTGGCTGATAATTATCTAAGCATGTTTGAGATGAGTTTGTAAACACGTAACACGCGTATATCAATTCAAGATTGTACTTGAAGTGAATGAATTCAACCTTTTTGCCAAACTCGAAAGCACACAACATAAGCTGTTCGCAGAACGACGTCCTTTTGGTAGAATCATCAGACGTCAAGCCTCTGACGGTATTCCACATGACAACCATTAAGATTCTGAAGAACCACTGAGTCGCATCCCAGGGCAGTGACCGAGATTGCTTGAAAAGTTCGATAACCATGAGAACATATTGCTGATCAATTTCCATCTGGAGGTCCTGGATGTTTGTTGTGAATGCCTTTGTTATGACACTCACTCCTCCCAACTCGGTAAAAGCAGCTCGAATGCTGGCTATGGTAGAGAGATTCACTCCAACATCCCTTACTTTCGACGGTTTCTCATTTCGACAATCGCTAATTCCTGCAGGAAAGAATGAGAAAAACACGATAATCGAAGCTGATTGAACTTACTCGCTCTTGATGGGGTGATCAGCAACACACTAGATCGGAAGAAATCCTTGTTCCCCAAGGCAGATGAATTTGGCGACGTCTCCTTCGTTTCAAGTTTGCAGTATTCTCGACAAAGGAGCTCTTTGACTGCAGGACTCATGGCACTTGCAAACCGTAGAGAGATTTCCTTCAGCATGTCATGACTGCACGCGCTTTCACTGCAACAGTTGGAAATAACTTTCAGATTCTCATTACGGAAGTCATTTTGCTCGTGCTCGACTGACCACCTGATGTTATTTAGAATACGACCCATGAACTCTTCAAGGGTCTTCTGAAATTCTTTCGAAGGAAGACCTTTTCCTTCGTTAAATCTTACCAAGGACCAGGCGACTGCATGCATACATGAGACTAGGTATTGTAGCAAGCCATCCAAGCACTCTGAGAGCTTCGATGCGTCCGTTGTTGACGATCCCGCCAAGGATTGAGCAGCAAGTAAACGATCGTTCAACAAGACAAACTCGCGAGCGTGTCGAATCACATCTTCATTGGTATAGTTCTGCGTCTTCTCCGGATCATCAAAACAATCTTTGAACGGAAAGGTGATTCTGATCCCCTCGTCAGGCTGAGACAAGGCTTCGACCTCCATCTCAGACATCAGCTTTGCTTCAGAAAGGTATTAGAATTCAAGTTTCATGTCGTTGAACCTGAGCGGCGAACTCAGAAGATAAATCAAGTCAATGTCAACAAAGGAGAACTGATGAAACACTAGATGCTGCAATAATCTGCAATTTGTTGGCGCTAGACGGAGACTGAACTGCATAGAGCGCAAGGACTAGGAAAGAGCAGGAGCAGGGGGACAGCAGTGAACACCAAACACAAGGAAGCTACTTCTGACAGCCGTGAGCTGACTGTGGGAGAAGAAGGATCTCAGAGATGTCAGAGCCGAGAAGGAGGAATGGTATTCGAGTCGGTGGGACCACAAGAAGAATTACGAAATGAGCTGTTTTGTGGGGAGGGGCAGTAAGATATTCATGGGAAACTTGGACGACGTGAAGGTTCGGGTTCAAGGAGGAGGAGGAGTAGGAGAGGGGTAGCAGGAGGAGGAGGAGGAGGAGGAGGAGGAGGAGGAGGACTAAGTAGCTGCTAGCGCTGCTCTATCTAGCTTTCGATCCAGCCATGCTATGCGCAGAGACAGTCTGGAAGATGCTCGAAGGTTATGATCAGTTACAGGGCAGTTTCATGTCCGTTACGGCACCGGCTGTATTACTGAATCCACTGGCATTGTCGTCATCGCGCAGGTCTCTGGACCACCGCACACGAGCAGTGTACTGTGGGTCTGCGCGACATCTGCGTGGAAGCGGGCATGGTCACCAAGCTTCATCAGCAGGGTCTGCGACAAACCCGGACCCACGTCCCTCAGCATGGCCCCACAAACAGACACATGGGCGACCTCTGGCTCCCTGGCCTCTCCACCCACACCTGGAATGGGCTGGTTCTGGACTTCACGATGACTCATCCCTACAACAGCAGCGGCAGCTCCATCGGCCTTTCTGCGCTCTCCGGCCCCGCCCAACAGAAGATTTCGGATCATCGCGCCAGTTATGGCACCCATCACCCGCCGAAGGCCTTTCTTCCCTTCACTGCAGGTACGGATGGTCTTCTTCATGCTGACGCTTTGCGGTTTCTTTGGTACCTGGCGGATCACCATGGAGCAACGTTGACAGCGGAGTGGGATGGCTGTGCTCAGGAGGCGGTGTATGGGGACCCTGGCTTTCATCGTTTGCGTGCTCGTCTGTTTCGGCAGTATCGCTCTCGCATGGGTCTTGCCGTCCTCCTCGCAGGAGCCTTGCGCTACTGCTCTTTGTCCTGATCCTTGTTCCCCTGCTTGTCGTGCATGCCGTCGCTTGCGTGGTTGGAGTAGCGGTTTTGCTGCCTCCTCCGTTTCCTGGTTTTTTTCTTGAGGCGGATTTGTCGGTTTTCTCCTTTTCCTCCTTGTTTGCTCCGGTTTGCATTTCCATTTTCAGTCAATAAAGAGAATCCCCGGAGTCCTACTGACGGTCCCGGGAGTCTCAGCAGTCGGACGCCGACGGTCAGCGGGCCCTGGCAGCCCGGCCACAGGCCCAGCGGGGTGGCGCCGGAGAAGTTAGGCCGCTGTGCAAAGTTTCAGAGTTTAATTAAATGTACATCCTGATCACATGCCGCACGGTGACTCGTTGCTATGCCAGGCTGGGGCGTCTTAACAGTCCGAATCAAACAGCACTCATTCATCCCCCGTTGGCAGCTGTTTCGCGTCCAAGCTGCTTCGCTTCCTCAGCTTCTTGACGAAGGTGCTCCACTTCAGCTGGCTACGACGTTGATTGTAGCCAGAGTCGATGTTGAGCCAATTGTAGAACTTCGACTCGTACTTGAGGAAGATCGCTTCAGCGACCGCCACGGTTGGATTTGCCTTGAAGTCCTCCACCATCTTCTTCTCCTGTAGTCCTTGATCCTCATCCGACCTGTCTTTGAGCTCTCGTTCGATGAAAGTGTTGAAGGACTTGATCAGAAACCGAAGGTCTGACAGTCTCTTCTTGTCGTCTCGGTTCGCCAGATCACAAGATGTCAGCTGCTTGAAGGGTGGATATCCCTTCAATGCACTCCCGCAGTACCACAGGGTCCACCCGGATATCGGGCTGTCCAGCTCCTCCTTGAAATGCAGATCGGGGGGGAAGGTGAGCCTTTCCCTCACGCGACAGCTGCTCCTGTCCTCTGGTTCCTCCCTCACTTCCTGCTCCACCACATTGATAGAGGAAGCTCTTGGCTGCAGAACTGCCGTCACGTTCGCCGTGATCTGAGCTACAGCAGCCTTGAAGTGTTCCTGCAGCTCACTGCGCATCGTGTCAGTGACGATCCGGCGAATGTAGCTTTCAAGTTCTGGAGACTCCTCGTAGGGACCGGGGCCTGCTGATGCCCCTTCCTCTCCTACTGTCCTCGACAGCCTCTCCTGGACTTTCCTCTCCACCGCCACCACTCGGTTCGACAGGTCTTTGAAATTGTCTGCAACACTCTTCAAATTCTGTGAAATCAGCTTGTTCTCCGCTGAAACTTCCCCCAGCTCCTTGTAAACCTTCTCGTTGTAGAGATACTGGTACACGTGGGGCGGCAGCCCAGTGACTTTCATCGCATTGGTCTGGTGGGGCATGCAGCAAACGACACGAGATTTCAGATCGTCCAGAAGAGGGAAGTTTCGGAAGAGCGAAGAAAACCAGAGGGGATGTCGAGGATCAAGGTTCTTCTTCAAGTAGTCGAGGTGATACACGACTGAAGCAAGCACGTTTTCCAGTACGACATCCATCGACGAGGGCAGGTTGGGAAAGTAGGTTCTTATGGATGACGGGATGAGCTCATCTCTCCTCGCAAAGTGAGGCGGCAGAAGCGCAAAATCTGCTTGCTGCAATGGCAGGCCTGCAACGGTCCGTCCAACGAAGGCATCGCCAGCTGCTTCAAACCTGTAGGAGATAGAAAAGTAAGCATCATGAGCACAAGGCAGAGAGAATCGTCCTACTTGAATTCGCTGTCCGACGAAGAAGGGTTCCCCATGCCAGCTCGGTCTTGGATGCAGGACGATGGAGGGCCGAAGGTGCTGGAAGAGGAGCAGTAGGTCGCAGCTCCGAGTCGGACACTGTGGGTCCCGATGTCCTTGGGATGAAGACCAAGAGCAGTCAAGCCTCTATTGATCTCCCTCTTCACTGAAGGGTACTCCCACGCGGCCCGTCCTCCCTGCGCATCCTCTTCCTTCAAGGTCAGCACAGACTGCAAGATGTTGAGATAACGATGATGTTGCGATCTCCCGGGAAACAATTTCTCAGGATCGGGAGTAAAACTTAACAAGTAGATGCCCAAGGCAAGGATGGGACAGATCTCCGGGCATTTGGGATTGCAGTAGATTCTTCTGGGACAACGAAGACGCTCGTCTACTTGCTCCGATCGAAAATGAGTAAACTGTATGCAGAGCGCGTCGTCATGCCAAGACATATCGCTGTACTTGATATACTCGATATTCACCGCCCTGCTCATCAGGTTCCACGATGTTATGAAAAACGTCCTTGCGAACACAAATTCTCTGTTCTTACATATTAACATTTTCTCGGATAGAAGAGTGTACAAAGAGAATGGTAGCGGGACTTTGTTAGAGCTCCTGACCTCTCGCGGGACAGCAGGAGCTGTGTTGTTATTGTTCTTCCTCAAGTTCTTGAAAGCTTCTCCGATTTCATTCTTCATTTCGGCTGGAATGGTTTGTCCAAAATCTCTGTAGAGGCAATTTAAGGCCGATCTATGATTGCTTGCGGTAGAAAAATGTATTTCTTGGTTTTCTGCTTTCAACGATTCGATCCATTGCAAGAAATGGGCAGCTGTGAATTGCTCGAAGTGCATCGGAACCACCCGATGGTTTGCTGGAATCAAGCAGTCAGATTCAATAGAGGAGGCAAAGACTCTTCACCTTTCTCAGGGTCTGCTGCTTCTCCCTCATCGTTCCAAGCAAGGTCTCTCAGCGCAGACTTCAAGCTCTCACTTGTAGGCATGTCAACTGTCTGCCCTGAGGGCAACACTGTCGTGGCCATGTCCAACCGGCGTCTGAAGTCTTCTGTCACCATACCTGGATAGGTGATATGAAGCCACTGAAGAAATCGTGTCTGACTCGACGTGTAGGATGATCTCGAGTTGTGTGAGACCTCGACAGTTCGGTTTGCCGACATCTCTTGCAGTATGCCGATACTGTTCCTTTCCAGAACTGTGTCCTCCGCGACTCTCTTCCTCTTCCCCGTCGATGTCAGAGCCTCTGGCTCCTCTATCGCTGCAAGGGTTTCCTTGTCGCAGTCTCCACACCACGTCACGTCATCGGTCAGGGAGGATGAACAGAGATGATGGAAGGGGCGGCTACAGTAGCTACACGCTCGCAAAGTTGCAGCCCGATTATTGGGCATCTTGCACCGATCCTTGAACAGACAGCAAGACATGTTGCCCAACAGGGAAACTGCTGCCGAGGATGGAGAGGAAGGGAGCGGGAGCAAGGCAGGACAGCAGGGCAGCTGCAGCAGGAGCAGGACAGCAGGAGCAGGAGCAGGAGCAGGAGGAAGTGGCGGGAGAAAGGAGGGTCAAGTGCATTCGAAAAAGTCTCCTTGTTCCCTATCAAGACGTTGTTGCCTCTTGCTTTATCCTGAGGCGGACTTGGATGTTCATACCCCGGGCCCGGCGGCCGCCACTCACGGTGCGGCGAGCCGCTGCACTGAGCCTTTACTCAAAGTTAAGTTAAAAATCAGTACGAGGACAATCAGGAGAGTCGAGGAGGCTTGACCCTGACACTGTCGGACAGGCCAAACGGCGAGAAGAGAAAAGACAGCGAGAACCAACCCTTAGTATCCAGATCCCTTCAATGAGACTGAGGCCCAGCAGTGGAATCATGGCATACCGCGATTCGAAACTAGTCAGTGACAACATAGTTTCTTTATGTCTGGGTTGCTGCCATTCTTAACAAAGTAAAGAATCGGCGATGAAGGTGTTAGTCGGCTCTTGGCGACCCCGTCCGACTGAGCTTCAGAGCTGCAGAAAGCTTCAAGTCTAGATGATCTCTGGCCAAAAGTATCTGTGCCCCATGGCCTGCAGCAGGGATATCCCATCACTTCTCCTCCTGCTGTCCCCACACGATCTCCTTACCTCTCTTGCAGAAAATCTTCCTCTCTGGAAAAAATTCCTCGGTCGCACCTGCACAGTTGTCAAGACAGGAACAGAGCAGGACGGGGGCATACAAGTTTAGTCGCCAGGTCCCAACCAGCTCCACCGTTGCGTTCCAACAGGCTGAAGGCTCTCTATCAAGTTGCGTGCTATGCGGAGAGAAACGTTACCTCAGGTCGTACTGGCTGCCAAACTCTTCCTTCCACCTTATGAGATCTGCATGCGAAGGGTGAAAAATGAAGAACTTTTCAGTCTGACAGACCTTCCCCTGTGTTGTACAGCTGACTTTTGAAGGTATCCAAAGCTTTGCCCGTCCTGTCACTCAAATTTCACAAGGGATTCTGATCACTAGCCTGCAGGGACCTCAGCTCCGGGATCGACATCTGCATGAGCATGATGCCCGCACTGTATGTGTCAAAGCGATCGGGAGACGTGAGCTGCCACAGAGCAGGCGAGAGAAGCAGCGCAACGAATCTTGGAGGTGCTCTTGGGACTTCTTGAGGAACCACAAGCTGCTCTGGTGGAGCATATTTGGGGTCCAGCAATCCTGTTTCTGGATTGAAATTGACTCCAGTCCGCAGGTCAACCGCTGCTCCCAGGTCAATCAGCTTGACTGGAGGCGTTCCTTCGTAGGTGACGATCAGGTTTGCGGGCTTGATGTCGCGATGCACGATCCCAACCCTATGCATATCACGAAGAGCTGCTAAAATAGGTCTCAGAATCCCTTTGATGATCATCGTCTCTCGTTTTCCAGCGTCCATGTTTGGATATTCTTTTCCCAGAATGGCTTCCTCAAGGTTGTAAGGAAAGTCTTCCTCGTTGAGGTAAAAGTCAAGAGTATTTCTACCTTCAAGTTTCCAAACAAGCCATTGATCCGAGGAGATGGTTAGAGTACTCTGGCCCTCCTCTTTCATTCGCACTCCACCAACAAATGCACCCAAATAGGAAGCGAAGGATCCAGAAAATCCATATCTTCTTACCCTCTCGTTGAAGTAGCTCTCAACCTTGCCAGTTTCAAAATTTCCTCTTGCCACCGTCCCTCCGACCAGAGAAGTGCCAAAGAGAGTTTTTCTAGCGAAGTTTTGTCTCAGCTGCTCTTCATCTGTGACGATACGCTTCAAAACAACATCTTCGTTGGATCCCTTCTTGAGCTTCTTCCTACCGTATTCAGTGACCTTGGCTTCAAACACGGTTCCAAAGTTGCCCCCACCCATCTGCTTCCCGATCAAAAAGTCCCGACCTGTCCACTTGGTCTCTAAAGCTTTATCGATAGGAGAAACGATGTATATGTCGAACAATCCGAACAGAAGGCCTGGGGGTGTCAAAGCATAAAACGACAAGAGAACAGCTCCAACGACTCCAGCTCGCAAGGGAGTGGTAGGCCATGCCGCTTGCAACACACGGAAAGCTCGAATGATCTCGCCCTGGGCAGCAAGCCGTTGCACCGCCCTCATTGTGACATCAATGCCTTCAGGGAGCAAGCCCTCGTGTCCACCGGTCTTTGACACTGCATCCAGCAACTTCATGTAGTTAGGAAGAAACGCTTCTATGGCTTGGGAGATGATCAATGCGAGAGGTGGCAGCGTAAACTGTAGCACTTGTCTTACTCCAGGCGTGTTGACAATTATCGACAACGCCCGCTGCAGATTTTCAGATCCTGGGCCGATGTCAACAGCCTTGATCATGGTTTGCAGAGTCTCATCGGCCGGTGATAAAGAGGCAGCATTCTGCAAGAAATTTTAGCAAGTCGAATAGCACCATCCATTTCATCCTACTTCATCGTAAGCCGTCGCAAGATTCAAAAACGTGTTGTGCGCAAAAGCATTGAGATCATGGAGATGGGCATTGCTGCTCAGTTCACTCAGGGTAGGCAGATCCAACATGCTGAGCTGGCATGTCCTGCCTTTACGCCGAGAGTTCTGCGAAAAGCAACAATGCTGCTAACAATAAAACAGAGGTCACAATCTGTTGACATAACGAAGACCAAGAAAGTAGAAGCAAACAAAACTTCAGACAGTAAGGACATTTACCTGGAAAGTATTAACATGGTTATGGGATCTTGAGAGAGGTGTGATTATGTATGCTGATACTAACTCGAGGCTCGTGAGACAGAGAACCAGGATCACACTCAATTTGATCCTCATCCTGGACAAACAAGTATGATGAGACGTCGAAAGATCCTTCTCTAATGCATTTGTGCCTTAGGTCAAACAGTCTTCGTCATCAGCCTGAAGCAAAACAGATGTCAGCAAGGCTGAAGAAAAGCTTCGGTGACCATAAGAATCGAGTATTTGGCTACAGGTTGATACAGTTGATGCAGCAAGGAGAAAAGTTAGGGATAGGGTTATCAATGTTGAGAATGGTTGATCAGGATTAACGAGCTTGTGGTAGTGAAGGGCATCGAGGTTGATGGAATCGAAAGCAATAGCATAACTGTGCGTGCATGTAGGTGAAAAAGGGAATCATTCAAGAAAGAATGTGTCAAAGAAATGAAGGATTTCGAATGACCGGAATCGAGATTCGCAACGGATGCAAAGAGAACATCAAAAACAGAAGAAAAAGCATGGAATTCGAGATATACTGGAAACGAGGGAAGAGAGAACCCAGTTGTAGAGGTCATGAGACAGATTTCACCAGGGAAAACACGGCTGCAATCGGTGCACAATGCTAAGCAATTCAAGGGAGACAGAGAGGGGTAAGTTGCTTGGTGAGGGAAACTAAAACGCAGGAGAAAGATTGAAAGGAGGATCATGAGAAGGCGCATCTTCTGCATGGAAGCTGCATGAGAAGTTCAATCAGAAGGAGCATAGCGGCTCAGACAAATCCTGCGGCAGGATGCCATCACGCAAGGAATATAGACTCCGGGCATAGATTCGAGAGTATGGTGCAGTGAGGTGGGGGTGGTGCTTGTTGGATTTAGGTAGGGTAATCCACATATTTGATTCAATTGGGGTAGGTCATAAAACACGAAAAGAAGGGAATATGACCGGTTATCACGAACGTGGACGGGGTGATAGCAAATGGGTAGTACATCTGTAGGGGTGGTACATGTCTAATAAAACGTATCACACAAACAGAGGGGTGGTGTACATACCCCTGACAAAGTCTGCAGAATCATGGGAAAAGGGTGGGTGGGTTAGTTGCTTAGCACCGGTCTATTTGTCTGAAATCCTTTGGTAATACAAGGGGTACAGGGAAAGGAGAATAATCTTTTCAATTTTTCAAAATTGCAGAAAACTATGTTTGAAATTGGAACCAAAATTACTGAATGCACCGGGGCCGCGGCAGCCGGGCCGGGCCCGGCAGGCCGAGGCCGCAGGCGCCGGCCCTCCGAGAACTTCGTCCGATCCGGGACGCCGGTTGCCGCCGCGGGGCCGGGCCGGGCCGGGCCGGGCCGGCTGGCGGCATGGCGGGCTCGGGCGCCGCCAGGCCCCAATGACACCCAACACGGGTGGCGGGCCTGGCAGCCGCCGGCACAGAGCCCAGCCGCCGCGGCCCGGGGCGGCCCGGGCCAGCGACCGAGGGCGGCGGTGAAGACTGAGTAGGGACGGGGATGAGGGCGCGGATTAGCAAGGGCATGTGACGGGGGCCGTGGGAATGCAGTAGACTGAAGCGAGCGATGAAGGAGGGAGAGAGGAGGCAGGAGAGAGGGAGAGGGAGGGAGAGGTAGAGATAGTCAGAGGTTCTTACAAGCCATGCTGAAGATCTTTCGGTCAGAAGTGAGATGGTGGAGTTGAGAATCTCTAGAGATTGCAGGGTCGGAAACTGGAAAGGTCGAGGCATTTGGAAAGGAACAAAGAGCAAGGAAGGGATGTGGGGAGAGGGTGCAGGACGTTTCATCTCTCTCGCTGTGTTGATACTTGAGATTCCAGCATGAGGAGGCTGTTTCTTCTCTTGGCGCTTTCCGTTCTCCTCTTCGCCGTAGGATGTATTGGACAAGAGGCGGCTCAATCTGTGATGGACAAGGACGGGGATGGTAAGGTTTCCACGGAAGAATTCTTAGAACATGCTCAGAAGCAGGTAGGGTGACGCATGTCCCATGTCGGCGGTGACGCTTGCGGCAGGCTTCTGGTGAGAGCAGCGAGGGCGTCTGCACGGACGAGACCTGCTCTGGCCACCATCATGCATCGCACGGAGAAGGGGGAGAGAGCGGTGGGGAGGCAGCAGGTGGTCTATGAGAGCTCTGCTCTCCATGCTGATGCGGCAGCGGCAGGCATGCCGACGAAAGAAGAGATCGAGGCAGCGAAAGCTGAAGTAGCGGCGGCAGTGGCTAAGGGGCTGCCGATTGAGATGACCAACGCAAACACAGCAGCCATTCTTGACTGCACCTCCAACATCTTCGTGAAGCTTCCCTCGTTCTTCCTCGGTTGCCAACCCACCTCGACGCCTTCCTCCCCTCCCCTTCCTCGCTCTCCCCTATCCTCGTTCTCTACTTCTTCTCGTCCTTCAGTCTGCCAGTCAGTATCGTGCGACATGGTTCAATAAGGTATCTATACAAGTGTGACTACAAGTGACCTGCCGGGGTTGTCATCCCCACCCTCGTCACGTCCAGCGAGACTTTTGAGCTCTTGTTCTTTGATCGGAAGAAATGACCTGCCCGCTCCTTCAGCGCCGTTCCCCGCTGTTCCCTCCTCCCTCCCTCCCTCCCTCCCTCCCTCCCCCACCCTCCCCTCGTCCCACTCTCCTCCCTCATATCTGCAGCAACAAGTCACCTGTCCTGAGCAAGGCTCGTCCGCTCCTGTCCTCGATGTCCTCTAGCGTCGAGTGAGAGATCCACAGGAGCACTGCGGGGCTTGTCAGAGAACGAGAAAGAAAAGTAGATGAGCGAGGGAGGGGGGGGGGGAGGGGGAGGGAGAGGGAGAGGGAGAGATGGAGGGAGAGTAAGGAGGGAGAGGGAGAGGGAGAGGGAGAGGGAGAGGGAGAGGGAGAGTAAGGAGGGGGGAGGTGGAAGGGGATGAGGCGCATTACCTGTAGCAACGACGATTGCTAAGAGCAGGAACATCCTGAGCGCTTGAATTCTCTTTAGCCTGAAAGTATTCTGAAGGACAAAAACATCAGCAGCACATCCCTTTCGTCCCTCGCCCCTCCTCCTCTTCCGCCCTCCCCCCCCCCGCCCCTGATCTCCCCTCTCCTCCTCCGTGTCTCAGCCCTCCCATCACCTGGACGAAGAGCATGACACAGTGGAAACGACCTCTGCAGCCCTAACGTCACATCGCTGCAGCACGAGCATGAGGCACTGTCACCTCCGCACAGCCTTGCTGTTGTCGTCGTGGTCGGCACAGAAGATCGCAGGTTTGCTCCTCGAGCTCGATCCCAGCAGAGCAGGAGGAGGGCAGCTCCTCAGGTTGTTCTGCTGCATGCTCGGCGACGCTCCCTTGTCGTTGGAGGACGGAGTCTTCTTCCTGCTGTGCCTCGTCTTACTCGCATCCAGCGCGCTGTCAACCGACACAAGGCTGCGAGGAGGAAGCGCGAGTCTCGCCAGCACAGCGTCTGTCCCCTCCTCCCCCTCCCCCTGGCCCGTCCGACCGGCCGCGTGCCATGCTAGCGGCATGCTCCTCTCAACCTGCCCATTGCTCTTGTACGCGTCATGCAAGCAGGCCCTGCCTGCCTGCCCGTAGCTGTTGCTCTGGTCGACCATCATACTGTCAGCGAGCCATCGATCCCAGCACACCCTCACCTGTACGTCACAGACTCGGAGAGTTTTGTTGGAGCGGATGGCGTTAGCGATCCTGGTTGCTCCTACAACACCATCAGAGCTTCCCGCTCCATCTGCTCCTCGGTCCTACCCCTCCTACTTCTCCTCAACATTCTCTCATGCTAGCTTTGCTTCTCCACTATCTCTGTCTCCCCCCCTGTCTCTTCTACCTCCGTCCTTGCCTGCCTTATCCTCGTCATCTAATCCTTCCCTCGGCCTCGTTCGCCTGCTCTCTCCGTACCCTCTCCTCCTTTCATTGTCATTACCCGTATCAGAAATGTAGTTCTGCCGCAAGTTGAGCTCCAGGAGCGTGTTGTTCTTCTGCAAGCACCACAGAATGTCATAAACCCCCTCCCTCCCTCCCTCACTCCCTCCTTCCCACCGCCACCACGTCCTCCCTCCTCTTCTTCCTTTGTAATTCTGCTCATGACCTCCTCCTCTCCTCCACCTCTCCTCCTACATCCTTCTTCGCATCCGTTTTCTTTCTCTTGCTCCCTCCTCCCTTCCATGCATCCTTGTCGTCTTTGCTCCCCATGTCACCTTGAGGATGAAGTCGTCCAGGCCGATGAGGTCGCCGGGGTAGTATGCTTCCGTGACATATTGCGGAGGCAAGCTGCTCGTTCTTTCCGATCAAGCTTCCTCCGATGACCAGGTACAACCTGATTGCGAGCAAGTCACAACATGTCATCGTTCATCACATCAGATCTCAGCAGGCAACGACTACAACCTGCGCTCGTCCCTCGCAGATTCGAGAGTTTTCCCTGCCGCCAGTTTCTTGCCCTCCACGCACTCGCTCGGGAACAAGCTGAAGATCGACTCGATCAGATCC
>NW_005434602.1:164749-187541 GCF_000315625.1 Guillardia theta CCMP2712 | reverse complement strand
CCCCCTCCCTCCCTCCCTCCCTCCCTCCCTCCCTCCCCTCCCTCCCTCCCTCCCTCTCTCCACTTCGTCCAACCTCCAGCGTCTCCGCTATGGCGCTCGCCCCCTTGTCACCGATGAGACATGCGTGCAAGCACAACGACTGCAACGTGCTGCGGCCCCAACGTCAAGCTCTCCCGCTGCCTCTCTTCCCCACCTGTTCTTCGTCATGCTCTGAGCAAACGCCATAGCGCCGACGTCAGTGACAGCGTTGGAGCTCATGTCAAGCGCTCGCAGCTCCGCATGACCTGCAGGAGCTTCATTACGAGCAGAATGGGGAGGCAGATAATATCGTCGAGGAGGAGACAGGTTGCGGATATTGATTGCAGGAGCAGCAAGCACAGGAAATTAAACAGAGAAAGAGGAGGAGAAGAAAGACAAAGAGGAGGGGAAGGAAGAGAAAGAGGAGGCGAGTCATACCGGGCAAGACAGCTGCTATTGCGCATGCTCCAGAAGAACCAACAGACGTGCAGCTCAGGTCAAGGACTGCAGCAGACCTTGATGTCAAGATCTCCTCCTCCGCTTCTCCTCGTCCTCGTCCTCGTCCTCGTCCTCTTCTCCTCGTCCTCGTCCTCGTCCTCACTCTCCTACTCCTCCTCCTCCTTGCATCATGCTTTACCTTTGACTCCTTGGAGTGGACCTTTGAGGAGCTCAGCCAGTCGGAACGCTCCTGCTCTCCGTGTCACAAGGGACACCAACACCAGCTTCCATCACCTGCATCTCCCAGGTTCTTGTACGCGAGTTTGACTGTGCTCGGAGGAGGATGTGCTTCCGCAAGGTCCTGCTCTTGCCTATCAGCAAACGAGGAGAGAGGAACACTGAGGAAGAGTGCGAAGGGAGTTCACAGAACAGGGAAGGCAGTAGACGATAGGACAAACAATCAGGAGGGAAAAGAGTAAGAGCAAGAGCAAAAGAACATAACGACGAGCAAGGGCAAAGAGTACGAGCAAGAGGTGGCAAGGAGTTTTCACCTCCAGCAGCTGCTTCCAAGGAGGCCATGCTGGATCAGCCTTGTCTTTGTCGTCTTGTACCACCAGCACCTGACAGGCAACAAACGTGAAAACCAACGAGGACAACACAGGGACAGAAGTATTGTAGTGGAACAACGGAGGAGTATGGAATGCATATGATGTGAAAGAAGTGAAATTCTTGCCAGGCATTGGTGAAAGAATGAGAACAGGGATATGAGACAGAATGTCACGGTGGTATTGCTACGTGTCAGTCCGAAGCATCAGTTCCTTGTTAGCAGTCTCTTCTTCATGGTGATAACACTAGGTTGTCTCATCCATGTCGTTTATCAGTCTATCAGAAATTTTCCGTTCTTTGCCGTCTACTACACAACATTCTCTGATTGTTCCATGATCCCAAGACACAAGCTCACGCAAACTGATCTCAACCTCCACCTCATGGAATCCTGTTCCAGGATAAGAGTGAAGAGGAATGCACATCTCCTTCTCATCATGATTGTGTTGTCACTATCATGGCTACATGTATCAAGAGTTGAATTCACCTCCCTCCTTCGCTTTACCTCCTCGTATACACCGCGATCCTCTCCAACTACCCTAACTTCTCGTTCAGCGATGTGATTGCTCTTGCTCTTCTAGCTGTTTCCAACGTGCTTGATCCTCTTCCTTCGACTTCTTCTCCTCATCCTACTGCTGCTGCTCATGTTTCTCCGCTCCCTCCCCACTTCCCTCCTCTTACCTCGTCGTCGCGCATGGATCGCACGTCCATGGTGACGCCACCCACCTTTCGAGGCAGGGTAGGGGTCAATATTGGGGGGTGGATGGGTACTAAAATAGGATAGTACCCCTAATTGTATCATGTAAAAAGGGGGTCACTAAAGATAAGTGAGGCTAGGCAAGGGTAGGGTAATACCAAGTAGCTCCAAAGGGTGGGGTTATACTAATTGAGGAAAGGACGGGTGCCTGAAACAGTATTGCAGAAGGTGGGGTGGATTCCAGATAGAAAAGAACAAGCTCACCTCAGGCATTTCATTAGTTTTCTGAAAAAGGCAGATACACTTATACCAGTGTTTCATTCGAATTAAATTTAATGTCCTCGGAAAGCGGCAATAAGTCCTGTCGAGACATCCATGGAAGCAGGAGGGAGGGAGAGGAGGAGGCAGTAGGTCAGCAGCGACTGTCACAGTGATATCATGATTGATACTCGCCTGACATCGAATTGACGCTCTTCAAATCCGCTCCAGGCACATGAACTACCTTCAAGGTCTCCTCACGATCCTGATAGTCGTGTCAGCCAACGATGCTGCTGTGCATGAACTGGAGACATCTGGTTTCATCGCAGACATGATAAGGCAAGGGCAATCCAAGATCGAATTGCGAAAGGGAGCGCACCTCCTCGACCATACGCTTTCGCTGAGACTTGCGAGGAGCGTGTCAGTGTTTGGTGAGGAACGGAAGTACAAGATAGAGGATGAGAAGTATCAGCTAGGCCCAGAGAAGGAAGTCAAGGTGAGAGGCTCATGGTTTCTCGAGCAAGACCTCAGCAAGACTGCTGAGGGCCGCTTCGAGAACCTCTACTTGCTGAACGAGAGGCAAAACTCAGATCCCAGAACCAGTGCCGGGGTCTTCTTCATTCTCGGTGGGAACTGGGATTTCAACAAGTGTTGCATCATGGGTACTGGCACGGGTTTCGAAGCACCTGCCTTGATTATCATAGGAGGGGAACTAGACGAGGAACGCCCTCTGGACTCTCCTATGTGCCAATCGCCCAAGGTTTCCATGTATCAAACCAAGGTACAAGAACTCCCCATAGACCAGCGAGAAGTAAGAACTTCCTGAGGTCCTGAGACTCGTTGCTGACTTCAGGTCAGTTCAACGATTCGGTTGTGCCTCAAGACTTGAACAACCTCATCTACGTGGGCGGAAACTCTACTTTTACCGCGAAGAAGTGCGAACTTTCAGGTGCGGTGATGTTCAACATGATGATCTATGGGAACAGCGCAGTGAAGGTGATAGTCGACTTTCTCCCTCTTCTCTCTGTATCAACTTCTTGCAGATGGAACGTTGTCATATAACACGCTCTCTGTGCGCCTTCTGTCTTGACGACTACCCGAGCTTCGAAATGTCGAATTGTAATTGCGACGTCTAGTGATTCTTGTGTATAATAGTACAACAGGCCTAATCGATCAGAACAAGGCTATATTTGCTTTCGTGCTGGGAAAGCACAGAGTGACTCTCAGGAAGAACAAGTTTGTTGGGAAGGTATCCAGCACTTTGTGTCATTGAGAATATCTTTGCGACACCGTACAGGTCTTCTTGGCGTCTGAGCGGTTTGACAACGCGACGTTGATCGAAGAAGACAACATCTTCGATCCATTCATAAACCTGCGCTCTCCACCTAATCACTCAAGGTGAGGAAAGGCAACGCTAAAGACTATTACTGAACTCTGCACCAAGGGCAAGTTGACGATTCCGGGGAGCCAATCGATAGATTTCAAACAATGAAGACTTGAACACGGAAAGCCTAGCAGCACTGGCATTCCATCTGGTGCCACAGGACTTGTGCTTGAGAGAGTTACGTCAAGAACAATCAAAGTCTTGCTCGCCAAAAGTCTTAACGTCCCCCTCCAGCCCAATCATACTTCCACCCGTCCGCGGTGACCTCCTTCCCTCGAATGTTCTTCCTCAGCACAAAGGGCTCAAAGTCTCCATCGTCGTACAGGATCGCGTACTTGCCATTGGGATGTATGTTCATCACCGTCCCTTTGTACCACTTCTTGTTTCCGTCCGCATGCCTCCAGCGCGCTTCCACCTTGTCCCCTACTGAAAGCGGAAGAAAGCGCACATGCTTCGGAAAGTCGTAGTCCGTCGACTTTCTCACATGCTTCGCTAGTAGCTCGTATATCTCGTCGTCCTCCTCAAACCGCACGATGTAGTGTCCCTTGTTCGGCTTGATCCCGATGATGGTCCCAGGGAACCAGGGGTACTCCTTCCCGTTGGGCACGCTCCATCGTGCATCCACGTAGTCTCCTACTTTCAGTATCGGGTCCATCGTCACCTCGCTCCTTTTCTGGACGGTTAATGACTTCTTGCTCTCTCCTTTGGCGTGGCTTCCTTGGTGTGTCTTCATACTCGCCAGCAGCGCTGCAGCCTTCGCATCGATACAGCTCTCCAGGTCTCCGTCGAGCAGAGACGATGGCGCCGGAGTGGCAGGTGGTATCCTGTGCTTGCTTTCAACCACGCCCCTGTGTGTCGGTGCGGACCTGGACGCAGAGCCAGCCTTGGGCTTGGCTGCGGCGAGGCTCCTGTGCGGCGAGGCTGACCTGGACGCAGAGCCAGCCTTGGGCTTGGCTGCGGCGAGGCTCCTGTGCGGCGAGGCTGACCTCGATGCTGGCTTGGCCCTCTCCATCGATGGTCCGCTCTTCTTGGCCTTCGGGGGGGTTTTGGATGGAGATTCTGATCGCTTCCGCTTTGCTGGAGAGTTGCTCCTGGGCTGAGCCTTCGACGGTGATGGAGACCTGCCCCTCCCTCCTGCCTCCTGCTGCTTGCCTGAGTCCTGTCGTGATCTATTCTCTTTCCCGACTCCTTTGGCCTCTTTGCTCCAATCATACTTCCTCCCGTCCGCGGTGGTCTCCTTCCCTCGAATGTTCTTCCTCAGCACAAAGGGCTCAAAGTCTCCATCGTCGTACAGGATCGCGCACTTGCCATTGGGATGTATGTTCATCACCGTCCCTTTGTACCACTTCTTGTTTCCGTCCGCATGCCTCCAGCGCGCTTCCACCTTGTCCCCTACTGAAAGCGGAAGAAAGCGCACATGCTTCGGAAAGTCGTAGTCCGTCGACTTTCTCACATGCTTCGCTAGTAGCTCGTATATCTCGTCGTCCTCCTCAAACCGCACGATGTAGTGTCCCTTGTTCGGCTTGATCCCGATGATGGTCCCAGGGAACCAGGGGTACTCCTTCCCGTTGGGCACGCTCCATCGTGCATCCACGTAGTCTCCTACTTTCAGTATCGGGTCCATCGTCACCTCGCTCCTTTTCTGGACGGTTAATGACTTCTTGCTCTCTCCTTTGGCGTGGCTTCCTTGGTGTGTCTTCATACTCGCCAGCAGCGCTGCAGCCTTCGCATCGATACAGCTCTCCAGGTCTCCGTCGAGCAGAGACGATGGCGCCGGAGTGGCAGGTGGTATCCTGTGCTTGCTTTCAACCACGCCCCTGTGTGTCGGTGCGGACCTGGACGCAGAGCCAGCCTTGGGCTTGGCTGCGGCGAGGCTTCTGTGCGGCGAGGCTGACCTGGACGCAGAGCCAGCCTTGGGCTTGGCTGCGGCGAGGCTCCTGTGCGGCGAGGCTGACCTCGATGCTGGCTTGGCCCTCTCCATCGATGGTCCGCTCTTCTTGGCCTTCGGGGGGGTTTTGGATGGAGATTCTGATCGCTTCCGCTTTGCTGGAGAGTTGCTCCTGGGCTGAGCCTTCGACGGTGATGGAGACCTGCCCCTCCCTCCTGCCTCCTGCTGCTTGCCTGAGTCCTGTCGTGATCTATTCTCTTTCCCGACTCCTTTGGCCTCTTTGCTCCAATCATACTTCCTCCCGTCCGCGGTGGTCTCCTTCCCTCGGATGTTCTTTCGTGTTACGAAGGGCTCAAAGTCTCCATCGTCGTACAGGATCGCGTACTTGCCATTTGGATGTATGTTCATCACTGTCCCTTTGTACCACTTCTTGTTTCCGTCCGCATGCCTCCAGCGCGCTTCCACCTTGTCCCCTACTGAAAGCGGCAGAAACCGTAGCTGGTCAGGAAAGTCGTAGTCCGTTGACTTCCGGACTAGGTTGTACCGTACTTCTTGAACATCCCCGTCCTCAAACCGCACGACGTAGCTTTCTTTGGTGGGGTCTGTTCCTATGATAATGCCCGGGAACCAGGGGTACTCCTTCCCGTTGGGCACGCTCCATCGCGCATCCACATGATCTCCAACCATGAGCCTGTGCCTGTTCCTTGCACCTGTTCCCATGCTGAATCCCATTCAATCAATCACGACGCCACCTGCACAGAAACCCCCCAGCTAAGGCGGTCGTCGTTGTTCCCTCTCCACGAGATCCGACATGATCAACTCATCCCTCTGTCTGCTCCCCACCTCTATCCTTGCCTTCTCCTCCTCCCTCCCCTCTGCCTCCTCTGCCTCCTCCCGCGCCCCCCCTGCATGGAATCCTACCACGACCCCCCTCATCCCCTCATGCCCATCCTCTGATCCTCTGACAAGACTGAAAGTTCGGAATTCGACCGTTGAGACGCGGGCCCGGAGGATAACAGTTGGTAACGTTTCTGTAACTGCCAACGGGCGTCCGGCGGTTGAGTTTCGAACCAAGTGTTCTCTACCCCTGGTGCTGACTACCTCTACCCTCCAGCGATGAATGCCCGTTTCGATACCGGTACTAGTCAGATCATAAATTTGATTTTTGGAGGGGTAGTATAGTTCGTTGGACAGGGGAACCCGATGTTTTAATCACCCTACCCCCTGAGCTCACACAATCCCTCGAAACAATGGTAAGCGCGCGAGTGGCCATGGTGGAGGTGCGAGTGGACAAGGGGAGGAAAAGGGAGGGATGGGAGGAGAAAATGGGCAGGAATGTTGAGGACCAATGGAGGAGGAGGAGGTGAAGGAGGAGGAGGAGAATGGAGATGAGGTAGTGAAGACCAAGTGGGGGGATTGACATAGTCCACCACCTCCTGCGGAGAGGTTGGGCGTTAGGAACTTTCACTCGATCCAACAGAATTTGACGCATCTTGCAGGCAACAGCAGGTGGAGTCTTGGCGACGTCCGGAGACGTCAGCAGGGAACAAATTGAAGCTCGTGTGATTGAGCGTAGGAGGAGAATGGAAGAAGAGAGGAAGGCCAGAATTTTCAATGCAAAGCAGAGAACGATCGGGATCGACAAGGATGGGTTGGAACAACAAATTCAAGAAAAGCAAAGGTCACAAGAAGAAGCCAAGAAGATGGATCAAGCCTTTGCTGACCGTCTTCTTGTCACTGAGCAAAGGGTTCAGCTAATGGAGAGGGAGGTCCAGAGGGCGCGAAAGGAAAACTTGATGTCTATCCAAGACTACCGAGACCAGATGCAGCAAAAGTACATGAGAAAGGAATGGGATCTGAACGACCCTCTCAGTCTTCGTAAAGATAGGCCAGCAAGAATGGCTGATGACGACCCCATTGTTGGTCCCGCTTCCTTGCAAAAATTTGCAGGAGAAGATTTGGACTATGGCAATCGCTTTCGCAAGCAGCAGCAACAGCAAGCCATGTGGGTCGTGGAGCAAATGTCAGAAAAACAAGACCAGATTGAGCAAGAGAGAGAGATGGAGAGGCTGTTAGCGGAGAGGCAGGCAGAGATTGACGAGCGCCGATCAGAGTTAGAGATCGAGGAGATGAAGTCGCGTGCTGCGATGAACTATGCAGTGCGAGATTACAACTTGGCGCTCTCGGAGGCCAAGAAAGAGCAGGAGACCATCAGGAAGATGGAGGAGATGGAAGACGCTATAGAAGAGATCAAGAACCAGATCTCGTCGGATACGCTTACCGAGAACCGTGCTACCACGATCAGCTGCATCGCTCCACATCGCTACATCAAGTATCACTTTAAAGGCCTCGACCCTGAGCAGGTCAGGTCCATCCGCGAGGAGCAGATCCGCCAGGCGAATGAAAAGGCCAACCAGAAGAAGATGGAGCAGGAGGAGGATCAAAACTGGGATCTGGTGCAAGAGGCGGTGCGCAGGAATCTGATTGCAGGAGAGAGAGAGGTCTTCAGGAGGAAACAGGAGATAGCACGCCAGGTGGCGGACGAGCAAAGGAGGCAAGCGGAAGAAGCAAGGAAACGAAAGGAAGTCTTGTACAAGCAGGTAGTCATTGGAGGTGGTGATGACATGGTTGTTCAGTGATCTTGCTCTCTACAGGTATACGCAGGAGCTGTGGATGAGTCGTTCTTCTCGCAGTTTGGAACTTCTTCGCGCTAGAGTATCTAGCTAGCTTGTCATGTTACAACTCAATATCAAATATTGCTCTGCTCATGTTTTTCATTCACCACTACCCACCCAGTCTATTGGTACGTCTTATGTTTAAAAGACACCGGTAGTCCCACCGTCAGTTTTGCATGCAATGCAGGGCGGTTTTCATCTTTGCTGGTTTGTTGTGCACCGTGGGGACAGCAGCAGCTGGTGAAGAAGCGGAGCTGCAGACTGCAGGTCATGATATGTGAGGAGTAGGATGCTAAGAAGGATGGTGAGGAGGAGGAGCAAGTCGAGGTTGAAAGAGATCGAGAAGAGGAGCAATTTTCGTAAGAGCGAGTTCATTCCTGCACGACTGAGTATGAGATTGGCGCCGAAGTGGAACCAACAGCAGCAAGGAGGAAAGCGAGATGAGATGGTTCACTGCGAGTGCAGGTTGTGATCTGCAGCATGTCGTCACAGCCGCTTCGGATAGATTCTACGAAAGCCTGGAGGTTTGTGACTTGAGTAGGCTACTTCTTGCTGTGAAGTTAGAGGCAGAATCTGATCGGATCGATTCACTTCCACCATCCTGTGCTGAATATTGTGGTATATGATGTCGGCCTCACAACACAACAAGCCGCAAACGTCTCCGGCTGGTGGCGCACAACCCTTGTCCGCTTCAACCTTGACCTCCTCCCACCCCACGTCAGCCATCTTGGTAACTATGCATGGAAGGTAAGGCCAGAATGCTCTGATCATCTTGTTGAGCAAAGTCATGCAGGCATGCATCTTGAAAGACGCGCTGGATCGTGTTCCATGCCTGATGTACCTTGACTCGGGGGTAGAGCTCCGTGCGAACCTCAGGTACAGGAGCGTGCGAAGGAAAGGGAGGAGAGCGAGATGACTTGAGAGCAGCGACGTGAAGCAAAAGCTGAGAGCGTTTGGTCATTGGTTCGTCATAGCAAGCATGGGTTGCGCAACGAGGCCTAGAGATTTCCTGCATCGCTCATTCTTGTGGAAGGCAATCGGCCTGATCTGATGAGAGGAAGGGCATTTCCCGAGCAGTACAATCAACTGGGGCTAGTGAGCCTGACGTGATGCCGTAGCAACGTGCTGAACCGCTCTTCTACAGAATCCGGGGAGATACGACATGAAAGAAAGCCTGGCGGTACCTGAAACCAATTCAACTGTCTGGTATTGACAGCCCGCTGAAGGCTGGCATGATCGCCTTGGACAAGAATCACTCGACCTGGCACGAGGTTTTCCTCCCATGGTACCAGTTGAAAACAGGTTGTCGCCCATGGTGATGAATCGGGTATGCAGGTGGCGATGCAGCATGAAGTTGGAGTGCATTGCTCCCGTGGGAAGCAACCAGTCGAATCACCGATGGTTCCCTTGTGCTGCCTCTTGACTCGCTCGCACTGAAGCTTGATGTAGGGATCAGAGCGCTCTCTCGATAATCTTTCATGCCATCGACGAAGACCGTGAAGCGCGATCGATGGAGAGGCTCTTCCTTGAACGCTCGCCCATGTACGTCTGCGATTGTGAGGGATTGGAACTGAGGTGATGGGCAGATACTGGCTGAGCAATTCTATGTTGAGCACGAAGGATTCTATCGCGCTGCAGAACCCATACACAGCGGTGCGGATGCAAGCTTCTATCTTGCACGTTTGACATCTCCGTGTCAAGCAGATCAGGGGGCTGGTGTTCTTTGTGCGAAGAAGGCATTTTCCAAAACCTTTTGCAACGTTCATTCAGAAAAAGATCAGCATCAAAATCTGAAAGAATTATCATCACTTTCAATTGCAAAATCCATATTGGCCAAATAGTACTTCTTTGTGCTCCGCAGGTCACGTTCAACGTTTCAGTCGTTTTCGCTGCCTTCTAACATTCGGCAGTCAATTGCTTCTCGTCATGGTTGTTTTCTGATTCAAGAGGTGCAAAGATCACTGTTCGTCCTAGCAGTTTTTCCATCGTCATCCGCATCACATCGCCATAATCTTTATTCCAGTCTTCCTCCGATGTCTTGGCTTTTTCATGTACTGCTTTCGGCCTGCTTGCATCAAACAATCAATCGATACTTTCTATCAACAAGAATGAGGTCATTATACACCTTTTGTCTGCAAGATCGTTATTCCTCAGAGCCTTTTCTTCTGCTTCCTTCTGCTTCTTCCTAAACGCCAACGAGCTTCGTTTCGTCTGTTCCAGAAAATTGTCGAGGTCCATTCTCATGTTCAAGCTGACAGCAGTGCTGATCAGCACGATTCCAAACAAGGTGCAAAAACACGAACCTCGAGGAATTGCGTTGCTTGAAAAGATCTCCATCCAAATGATCTGGATGTGTTCCCTTGAAAATGTCTTCATACGCCCTGCAAATCTCCGTCCTGTTGCAGTGCTGTATTTCAGCCAACAACCACAGCAAGGATTCTTTCTTGTCCACCTTTGAACGGACACAGGGATGTTTGGTCCATTCAGCAGATGCGAGGGATAGGCAGCAGGGAAGGTGCTTCGCTGATAGTTGATGACATTCTCTTCTTGGTTGTATATTGAATCCTCCTGGTTCAGTTCTCGTACAAGCTCCTCTCCCTCCTCGACCTTGCCAGAAATGATGAGATTTCTTGCGATTTCCAACCTATTGTATCTGCTACTGCGGGAGATGAATCCTCTATGATAGGTTGAGACTGTCTTTGGGCGGACGGCTTCAATCAATCGATCTCCTTCATTCGAGAATTCATCTTCATCTTCACGATCTTGGATGCACTGGACACTCCCTCGTATTCTATCCAGCTGAAGGTCTGGGTACTGATGCCTCCATCTAGATTCAAGAGGACAAGTAGTAAGAGCTCGACAGTTGTTCATCACAACATGAAAGGTTACGTTGTGGCCTTGCGTTGTACCGCAGAGGCACCCTTGGACCTTAGACTGCTACGAAGGTCCCCCACGTACTGCTCATGTTCCTGCACTGCTCTTCTCACGTCGTCGATGTCCTTGAACTTTCTCGCCTCATGCAGCGACTGCAGGAGCAGGGTAGACCTGCTCGAACCCAAGTCTCAACGGAGTCCCATCCCCTCGCTACTGCACCTTCTCAGGTCCGCTGCTACCACCCCTTGAGACGCGTGTCTCAGAGTGTCATGACTTTGTTGCCAGATGGATGACATGATGGACTCACTGCTTCTGACGGGTCTGCATGACACATCACATCTCCCCAACGCCTCTGTGCAGGCCTAGGACCTGATCGACTCATCTCCATGGCTCTTGGAAGGGTCTGTCGAGGCAGGGATCCAAGAGTTTCTGGTTGCTGATATGTAGTGAGATCCATCAACTCTATGAGCTGACGGTCTGAGAAGAGATCAAACCCCTTGAGAAGTATTAGACTTCAAGCCAACCTGTTGCTATGAGCTTCGACAGGCTTGATGTGTTGGTCTATAACGCTGTCGACGGGATATCTCCTTGAATCTGCGAGAGCGGAGAGTCTTGAAGCACTTCTTCTGAAGTTCCTGCAGAATGCATTCAGTGCTGCTGGTTCCATTCGTTCCCTCTCCTCCATCGCATTCACTCACTCCCTTCGCTGCATGGCACCCGTCTCGAAATAGGAGCAAGGGGCTCCTCCTCCTCCGTAGGTCCTGGCAGGTCACGACTTGGGGAGGGCAGATGAGACAGGGCAGCAGAATATGTGCAGGGATAATTCCCTTTCTGCTTTTGATGCCTTTATTGTCTCCATAAAATAATCCTGAGGGGGACTTGTTGAGTCAATTGCAGGTAACGTAGCTACCGGGCCGCGCTGGCCGGGCCCGCCGGGTTTCCGGTTGCCCGGGCCGATAGCGAACATTCGTTATCCTCTAACCGTTGTCCTAAAATGGCTCCATTTTCGTTTCGATGTATCCTTATTAAAAATATATTTAAATTGTACCAGATGCTTTAAATTGTATGACATTTATGGATTGATAAAAACTATATGTATTTACCATTCCTTTTTCACTTGTACCTAGAACAAGTTGATAAAACAGCCCCAGATAATGATAATAATCTTTATACGATGTAGACTAAGGTATATATATTTCCAAATATATTTATACGACAAAATGAGTACTGTGTTACAGTACCACAGTACCATCCATCAGTACGATTCTTGAGGGCAACCGACGGACCTTACCCGTTCAACCGCCGCTGCAATCCTCCTACGCTTTCCCGCTCTCTCAACCTCCTCTCTCCCCATCGCTCTCCTCTCAACTCTCCTCTAGCCACCCCTCCCCCTCTCCTTCGCACACCTCTGTGGAGGTCCCCTCTATCAACTCTCCTCATTCCACTCGTTCATTGTGGATTGAGCTGTATCGTGGAGATTTGAGTTGAATGAAGTGAGGATGAAAGGAGAAATGGTTCGACGGATCTTCAAGATCGCCCTTTCGCTCCTATTCTTGGATGGTGTTACCAGTGCTACATATTCAAATTCCCCAGGTCTTTCAGTGGTCTCGAGTAGTAACACGTGTGTTTTCTTTGCTTGTCAAAGGGCATTGAGTGCTTACGACTTGTCAGGTATAGCCAGCCTTCACAATATAGTTCAGGTTCAAATGTACTACTGCCTTCGGCCAGGTAGCCCACAAAGATGGTTACTAAAGAGTGAATTTACATTTCGGCAGTGCTGGAAGTTATCCTTTGGCCGTCTCACAACCTCCACAACCTATGGTTTCATCGTTGCAATTGCCAGGGCTGGCAGGTTGGAGTACGCTTACGCTCAAAAATCAGAAATCGTCTGTTCAGTTGGTGGCTGGACGAGGCTCAGGTGTAAGTGGTTCGGATACTAATGATGAAATTTGGTACTTTGTGTCTCCTACAGACAGGTAAGCTATTATAGTTTGTGTCTCATGTTTTGCTGTATTCGTCTGAGTTGCATTCTTTCATAGTTTTTCTGGAGATTTATCAGCAGCTTACAACGGAAAGCTGTCCTTTACGCTCATTCATGCGCAAACTCCATTGACAGCAACTCCACTACAAGCTCCGGATGTCATAATCGAAGCCTCCTGTGGGTTTTCGCTCATGATGTTTCAAGCAACGCAACAGGTTGCTACTCTACTTCATTTACAAGACAAATATCTGATGCTTGTTGGATGTCAATCAGGGAGGGTCCATAACATTGATTCTCAACGAAGGCTCAGGATGGATTGACAGCAGAACCAAGAAAAAGCCTAGTACAAATAAAACAATTTGTCTTGTTGTGTGACTGATTGTGATTCAGGTACGATTGATATGCTTGGTGTACTTTCACATGTGAAGCAAATCAAAATTCGTGGAGGTTACTATCCAGGTGCAGAAGCAACTTCTCTTTCTACCGTAGCATTGTACAGTGGAAACTCCTGGTATCCTTGTTGCAACCTGGATGGAACAATCGACATGTGCAAACAAGCTCCATCTGCCTATTATAATCCAACTGGATTGAAATTTTACTGTCAAGGACATGAAGCTAATGTCATCAAGGTGAAACAAGTTTTGCCAAGATATAGTAGACGATCTGGAGGTGCCAGCATTACAGTTCTGGGAGAAAACTTCGGCTTGACAGGGAGCAATCCAATCGTGAGAATCAACGGAAAAGCATGTCGCAAAACTAGTTTTCCAGCTTCCATCGTCCGTGATGAATCAAGAGCACAGAAGGCTGCAGCAGGCGACAACAATTACATTCTCTCAGGAGCTGGAGATGTACTCAAGTCTCCCAACAACATGAATGGAAATACTCTTCACAATGCATACAACAGTGCAACAGACACCATGAAACAACAATATCCTGAGCATTGCTGGAATGGAATGCAAGATGATGGAACGTCTAAGGGGTACAACTATGGCACTGCAGCTATTCCCAAGTATATTGACCAAGGAGAAACTGGTATTGACACGGGTGGTCCATGTTTCCCTACCCATTGCTCAAGTTGCCCTGTTCCTGGTGGCTCACATTCAAGATGTTCGTCAAACAATCAAGTATTGGCAGTTCAAAGTGGAACTTGTGTTGGTAGAGGCTCACAAACCACTGCATGCACGTACGGATTTCCTTATCTCAAATATCCATTTTTGTGCCCAGATGATGCAGTGTTCACCACGAATTTGGGTGAATCCTACACTGATTTCTCTGGTACAACTGGGTTTCGCAAAACATATCAACAGAAAAAATGGAATATTGAGGGGTTGTTTGCAACAGTCAAAGATGACAAGATGATCGAGGGTATTACAACTATCAAATTTTCGAACTCTGTGTTCTTGTCTACCCAAGCCGGGACTTCAAAGACTACATCATTGAACATTTACATTGAAGATGCTGTTGCGCTCTGCGGGTTTAATTTCTTTGATCTCAAGAGTACAGCCGCTACAGCACTTTCTTCGGACTTCAAGAACAACTTCAAGGGCAGAACCACAGTTTCTGTTGCTCAGAGCGCTGCACTGGCAAATGGTGGTACGTCCCTTACGGTGGAAAATGCTGCTGTTCTTCTTGCAGAAGGTACTGGTCCATGGGTGATTTCCTGCGGAGACACTCACAATATTACCGTCACAAGCTGGACTGGGAATGTGTTGACTTTGCAAGCAGTTTCATCGGCTTCCAATTGCCAATCAGGAAGTGTCGTAACCCTGAATTCACTTTGGACCGTGCAACTTGATCAAGATCCTACTTCTGGTACAATGGACTATTTCACCTCAAGCTACTTTCCTGTTGTTACCTCCGATGATCCAGCATATGTGGTCATAGGACAAGAGATAGTTCGAGTAAGTGGAGTTTCCGGAAGCACTTTGTACATCACTGAGCGAGGATCTTTCAATTCTCCTGTGGGAGATCACACAACTGGTTCTGCTGTCAGAGCTGTTGAAGTATGCAGGAACTCCGTGGTGAGGATTCAGCAGCAATCAAAAAATGCTGCGGCCAGCAATGCAGTGCCGATTTCTACGAATGCTGTTTGTCAAGGTTACTCTCCAGCGTCAGCGAAAGATGGCCATTTTTGCTTCATGAAAGTCTCATCTCAGTCGGCACTCCCTCCAGCTATCAATCCTGGAGACATCGTTCGAAGAATTGCTGCTGGTGAAACCACCGCTGTGTCAACACTGTCAAACGGAGGAAGTGAGCTACAAGTCACAGACGTTTTGAAACTTCTTGGAACTGCAGATTGCTCTCAGGTTGGATGCGTTGTGAGTTGTGGTTCAGATACATATTTGCAAGTCAATTCGTACACACTCAATAACAATACTTTATACTTGAATGCCACGACTGTCGATAACGTCATGTCATCGTCTTGTACTTCTGGCAGTCTTGTGGTTCGCAATGATGGAAATGGAAACCCCTGGTGGGAGCAGAGAGCTTTCAAGACGCAGGACGAGAGCGTATTTCAGGTCTATGATACAACAGTTGATTCCAAGTCTGATCTCCAGGAATTCACCGCTGGACGATACATTCAAATGGACGCAGAAATCATGCTGATAATGGCTATCAATGGAAGTATCTTTGACGTAAAGAGAGCACAACTGGGTACACAAGTCAGCGCGCATAAGCGAGGATCTCAAATTGAATTGCTATCAAGAAGGGCAATTTTATCGTCAACAATGAAATCTGATGATTCTGTTGCATACCTGACCAGCAGTCTTTTCATTTCTTCGAATAATTTGGTTGTGTCCAACATTCAGGGAAGCACAAGGCAAATTGGCGGAACCAACACAATTGGATACATCAAGATAGATGATGAGATCATGAAGGTAGTTTCCACAACATCATCGTCGAATACTGCTTCAATTACAGTTTTGAGAGGCCAGAAAGGCACTATTCCAGCCCAACACCATGCCATGGCAACAATTTATTTCTTGTCTTGCATGGACGGTGACGAAACAGGTAACAACTGTGGCGGATCGTGCAAACCATGCCCTTCATCAAGGAATGGACCCCAGGAACATTCAATTTTGATTTGTGAGACACCACCCGCTGGTTTGAGCTCGCAGCAGAGCATGCAGAATTTTGAGGTCACTGTTGAAGCATCACCAGCAGCAAAGTCATCCCCTTTTATCACTCGCATGAACTATGCTCAAACTGGGTGGGAGGACGTCTCTACGAGATCTATTAGCTGTATCTCTGATCAAAACAGGGGATTTCAATATGGATCCTATGACTTCGTATGGGGATTGCATTTCAGCAGTGCGGGTCAACCAGAGGATGTACAAGTATACGACATGGCTACTGACCCCAACACTGGAGATACCTATGTGATTGGGTCGCTGCATGGATACATGACGATCAAAGGAAAGCATATCGCCATGAACCAAAACCTACTCGGGCGATTGACTGTCACGACAGCATCAAATACTTACTTGGTCGTGAATTCATCAACTACAACTCTGAATACTATCACTTTCACTGGGGGTCCAGGTAGTGGAAGTTTGGATTACGTTGGATCTACGATCATAGTGGTATCTGCAACTCCAAACTACGGTTGCAAAGCAACAATCACTGCCTTCAATGTCACCAGCAAGGTGGCAACTACAACAGATTTTTCACGTGTCAAGGACGGCAACTGTGACATGAGCGGTGCAGAAAGTTTCCACCTGTACACCGGAAGTGCAAGCTTCATTGCCAAGATGGACAAAGTTGGGAAGCCTTTGTGGCTTAACAAGATTGACACAGCTGCTGGAGGACAAGTTGCCTCCATCCAAGGAATTACTGTGGACGCTTCATCAGGAAATCACTATGTTGTTGGATACTACAGTGACGGATTGCCAAGTACTGTTGAAAATGTGACCCTGAACATTTATAATGTTGATACTCAGACAAGAGTCGCCTCCAGCACACCTGCAAAAACTCTTCAAATTCTTGGAACCGACACATACGGACAGGTCACGTCTCAAACCAATGCGGGAGCCAACTATCAAGAGGCTTTCGTGATCAAATATTCAAATCTTGGTCAGTTCATCAACTCAGAAGTCATCAAAGGAACGCAGTCAGGACAGGAGCTGGTGGTGTCAAATTTGAAGATTCGATGTTTTCATGCATCAACAAGCAATGTGATCAACACCCAAGTGCGCTCTACTTCGAATCCTCCCAATGTTCCCACTTCAGTAACAAGGACTGATGTTGAATATGATCGCGGCATTGCCGTTTCTGGGTCGAAAGGAACCGGCCAGTCCCCGGGATACATTGTTCTGGCCAACACCGCTGCATCTTATTTTGCTGCTTCCGGTCAAGATTTGGTCAATACTGCCGGGACCGTCATGGACAAATGGTACAATGGACTCACTATCACTATCACTTGTGGTAAGGGAATTGGACAGTCGAGGAAGATACAAGATTACAAGGCGGCAACCCGCACTGCTTACGTTCAGCCTGATTGGGACGGCAATGGAGAGATGACGCCAGACAGCACTTCGTGCTACGTGATTTCTGGTAAACCATCTTCGGACGTAAAGGGCGAGCACTGGGCCAACGGAGGTGTCTATATCACTGGAAAGGCGCAGAAGAAGGATCTTACCTCGAATTTCGTGTGCTATGGTCAGATGCCAGACGCGTATAAAGTCACTGTTGGTGTCCCTGTATGTGCAGCACTTCAGCAGAATGTGTATGATGAATTCAACTTTTTGGCTCAGTATGACAATGATCTTCGAGTGTTTTGGGTGCGCTTCATGTACGACGGCCAAGTCTCGTCGGAAAACACAGTATCAAGTGGAAGCATCGCAGCAGTTGCCTCGCACAATGACATGATATTTGTTGTTGGAACCTTTGGACATGACACGAAAACGACGGATACTGTTTCCATCCGAATTCAAAATTGTACCTTTAATACTCAGACCGTCACCGAAGGTCCACCTGCTAATACACAACCACAAGTGAAGACTCTTAAGAAACTCTGCAGAACTCAATCTGTGTCAGCCTCTGGGGTAGTCTCGGCGAATCAAGATTATGTTGTGCAGAACACTGTTGCGAGTGACTATGTGCAACTTGGATACACTCCCAGCGCATCCTCTACCAAACAATCAATGTATGTTGCAGCGTACGATGCCACAGGTTTTCTGGTTTGGTATCACTTCGTTTCGGCTTCTGGTGACACTGTTGTTGATGCGACACAAAACAACTTTATATTGACCCCAACAGCAATTGCATTTCTAGATCCAGTGTTTGCGGGATCGCGATTGCAAGTGCCGCAGAGATCTGCCTCTGATCCTATTCCAACTCAGCGGATAGTTGGATCTCCAGGGCCAGTATCAACGTTAAGGGAAGGGTACGGCAGGATTACTGATTTCTACATCTATGTCACGGGTCAAATTACAACCAACTCCGACAGCAATTATGCGGACTTTGGGGCAACGAAGTACCCATTGTCATGCAGCAGAGATAAGACCGTGGGAGTGAAAGGAATTTCCACCCTTTATTTGAATGATGCTATCTGCTCGGGAAAGTTAAGATCCTTGTCTACGCTATCTGATATTTTCCTGGTGAAGTATTCTGGTAACGGGGCACCTGCAAAGCAAGGTGTGTCAGGGTTGTATGGAAACAGTTTGCGCCAGCCCCAGGTTGAATGGATCAGGCGAACTGGTGGCGAGACCACCAGTGAGACAGCTTCATCTGTGGCTGTGAATGCGATCTCAGGAGAGATCTTTGTCATTGGATCGTATCAGGCAAGTGCAGCAAGTAAATATCAAGGATCCAATATGTACACATCAAGCGCTCAGCCGTATTTCCTCAACTCTGCTTCGTCTACCGTGCAAACGAATCTTGGCTACAATGGAGATGATATCTTCGGTCTTAAGACTGCTGGCAGAGTGAACAGTCTTGGCTGCCCAATGTTAAGAGCGTCTCCTGTGACATCTTCTCAGGAATCTCTCGGAAATACTGGACTGCCTGATTGCACCATGTATTCGCATGCCGCTTCTACATCTACTTGGACAGGCTTCGTTGTCACCTTTGACGATGTTGGAACAGTAGATTTGCGCCCCCAGTTGAACTACGCTACAGCATCGTACACTGGAAAGGTCGTTCAGAGTGGCACTCAAGCTTCCCCGTGCGATGGTAGTGCTGTGCATATCTTGACCAATCAGGCATGCGCAAACTCACCTCGAGGCTGCAGTTGTTTGAGCCTATCGGTCACGTCTGCAACAGTATCCTCCGCTAATTCATTGGATGGCATGAAAGTAACGATCACCAAAGGAACGGGCGCGGGATACACTGGAGTGATCTCCTGCTCTACCACGTGCACCTTCGCTTACAATGTGATTCCAGCGTTTTCAACGGTTCCTGATGGCACATCCGTCTTTCAGCTTCGCCCCTACCAGGAATTGTTGCCTGCGACTTATACCAAATCCTGCGCATCAAAAAACATTGGCTGCAATGCTTATGGAGTGAAGTGGGCTAAGACGATTGGATTGCCCATCGGACAATCAGCCATCACTGTCGGTCCTTATGGTGGTCCTACCAACTTGAAGAATGGAGGATATGGACCATGGAAGCAGGTTGGAATGAGCACATCGACGGCTGATGTCTTGTACCTCGCACAGTCTGACGCAGTCAGGGATCCTTTGTATTATTCACAGTGGATCTTACAAATTTCAACGGATACTCAGGCTCCATACCGACCAACTGCTGTTGCCTTGGTTGGAAACTTCACCCAACCTTCTACGGGCCAGACCAATGGTGGATCTGTACAGATATCTTGTTTGCATTTGACGGGATCCAATTGCCCAACAACAATTACTGCATACCGATTCACACAACAACTTTCAGAACCCACCGTTGGAATTGATACTGTAGCCAGTTACGAAAATCGTCAGCAATCAAGTCCGCAGAGTATTGCTGTGTTGAATTCAGGGGTTTATGTTGCTGGTTGGTTCAAGGGATTCGACAAATTTTCGTTTGGAATTGAAGGAGTTGATGAGACTATCGGCTATCGAAGCGTCAACGACGACACCTGGGAATCTTACATGGTCAAATTGTCCGACTAAGCTGCACAACTCTTCGGATGAGATGAGATTGGGAGGAAGTTTGTAATCTATTCTAGAAAGCTTGAATTTACCATCTTTGATACGTTTTGTTCATTAAAGAAATTGTTTGATCCGGTGTTGCGCTTGAATGCAGCAAGTCATTCCTCTATTCAAACTTTATTGCAATATAATTTCACATGACTCGAATCATGTTTGTCCATGGTTCCGTTCAGACTGAAGCTTCGCTGACTTCGAACGCCTCGGGTGGTTGATGCTGCAACATTCATCAAAAGGCTTGAAGGGCAGCAGGGAACCATGGAGAGGCCTCACCTCAAGAAAAGCTTTCTCGTAGACAACAGCTCCTGCGATTCCTCCGAAGAAAGTTGCAGTCAGGTACACCCAGATGTTCTTGAAGTTCCAAAACGCAATGGCGGGGCCGAGAGCTCTGCGAGCAAGGCAACCAGATGAGAAGCATTATCAAGGTGGGATAGGCATCGCGACCTTGCCGGGTTCATGGCACCCCCAGTGAAGGGGCCGGCAGCAAAGGAATCAACCACCACAGCCTGCAGCCTTGTTACAACATCACAAGCTCGTTCAAGACTTACAAGTCCGATGGCAAGAGGAGCGAAAGGAGCAGGGAGGGTCACCTGTGACTTGTCAGGTCCATACCGTACAAAGCAATAGCAGTCACAGTCAAGTTAGGATGACGAGTCTGCTTGTCTACAACAGTAGCAAAGATGATAAAGACGAGGAAGCCAGTCGCCATGAACTCCCTGTGTCAAGCATGTAAGAACACCGCCCTTCAACTGTTCGTTCAAGTCTCACCAAATGAATGTAGAAAGCGGGTGTGAAGTAGCAGGTCCACCCATAGCAAGAAGAGGCACAGTGAGGTCCCTGTAGGACAAGCAGTATGAGGCAAGGAAGAGATGTGGCACTCTATGATCTTGCAAGCACATCACACTTACGTGTGCGGAAGCGCGAGCTTCAGCAGGATGCCTCCCGCAAATCCTCCAACAAACTGAGCGATCATCTCCCATGCTGCAGTCATCTTGTCGATTCGTCCTGCGCGCATGTCCGTTAGTCCTGTCGGCAAGCTCTCATCCTCCAAACCTGTGATCAGCAGGCCTGCAGTGACAGCTGGGTTGATCTTTCCACCAGAGCCATTTTCACCTTCACCATCGTCACGTACAGCAAGGAGTGACGCAAGTCCTACCGGAAGTAGCGTAGATGATGACAGCAAGAGCGAACCCAGATCCGAGCGCTCCAGTCAAGAGACCCGAGGACTCTGAGTTGACAGCAGCTGGTGGATGAAACTGTCAGCTGATCGCCTGAATGAGCAGCAACACTCACATGCTCCTGCGATGAAGGTAAAGAGCAGAGTGCCGATCGCCTCAGCTGCAATGTGCCTCTGATTCTGCTTCTCATTGGGCCATTCCGTGAATGACCTGTACGCATCGTAAGTTTGCCTTAAGATGTTTCGTTTCGCTGTCGAGATGGGGATTGGTGATCTCGTGATGTTGTTGCCATGTTCAGATCTATTCAAACTGTGCGATGATGCAAATTGTTGATCACCCTGCATGTAACCTTTGTTTTTGTCGTGTTGTCTGGCTAATTCGTGTTGACTCACTGATTTTCTGATCGTTTCTTCCATCTCGTCTACTCGAAGCTATCGTTCTTTCCTCTAGTAAGAACGTTGAAAGATTATACGTAGGTCGCAACCACAGCTTCAAGGGATAGAAAAGAATAAACAGACAGGGAAAGGTCAACAATCAGTCAATCACACAGATGTGGTTTGAGACGGGAAATAAGAATTTGAAGATTTGAAAGTCATTGTATCTCAGGGCGTGAGAGGAGGAAACGACAACACCAACGTTAGCTTCTTCCTCTGCTCATCACCTAGCTTGTTTCTCTCAATGCTTGCTGCTGCTGCCATTGCTGTTTACGCCAATGATGATGATGAGAGGGAGGAGGATACAGACGGTAGAAGCGTATGAGGAAGAGAATGATGCTGAATCCGACAACACAGCCGCGCATTCTTCATGCAGCATGAGATCAGGGGGACCGGAGAGGTACTTACTGCATGGTATCAGGAGCAGCCGATCTATTTCGGGCAGGTACACCACGGGTCATATCAACAACACAGGATGGGGTAGGTGGTCCTTCTGAATGATAGGCCCCTTCGATGTGATTCACTCAGTGACTGAGGCTCGGAGTCGGGCCGGGCCAGGCGCCGGCCCGGCCCGCAGTGCCGCCGGCGCCACCCGGGCCGGGCAACGCCGGTCACCGTGCCACGGCGACGGGCCCTGCCAGGCTGCCGCTGCCGGGGACTCAGCAGAGGCTGGTATGCAGTCACTCAGGCTGCCACGGCTCGGCGCGCGCCGGCCCCGGGGCGCCGCCCGGGCCCGGCCCAGTGACTGTCCGATCATAGTATGCCGGGGGCCACCGCCGCGCTGCCAGTGGCCCGGCCGGCCCCGGTGCCAGCCTGGGTGCCAGCCGCAACAATGGGCAGGCCACAATGGGTGCCAGCAGCCTGGCCAGCAGCTGGGCCAGCAGCCCGGCGGCCCGGTATGAGTGGGGATGTGGTTTGTTGGGTGTCTCCAGGGGCCGGGGGGAGAGACGCTGGTGGGCCTGACAGGGGAAGAGGGTCTTTCAAAATAGGGGGTGGGGTGGAAGAGTGTATAGGGTTGGGGTACACACAGACTGTACAGGTCTCGCAAAGAGGGGGTCCTTGATATAGTTTCTGATGAACAAAGATGGGTAGGGGTGCGAATCAAGGATTTCGACTGGAGAGGGGAGGAGACGGGAGGGGAGCAGGTAAGGAGAATGCTGCAGGCAAGAAGAAAGGTGGAGAGAGCACGACAACGAGAAGTGAACGGGAGATGAAGCGAGATGAG
>NW_005434602.1:162536-164649 GCF_000315625.1 Guillardia theta CCMP2712 | reverse complement strand
GTTGGAAGCACTTCAACGAAGAGCAGATGGACTTGCGGGACAAGTTCCAGCTGGAGTGGGAGCTTGAAAATCAGCAGAGGGAACAGAGGATGCTGGAAGCCCAAGACGCAGAGGCAGCAGAGGCGGCAGAGGCGGATTGAAGGTGCAGTGAGGAGGAGGTTCAATCAGTGTAGAAGAGGTGTCAACAAATCGCCTCCATGCGCTCCTTCATCAGCGATCGAGCTTCTCTCCCAGACATCTCTTGAATCTCCCCGTCGGCAAGGAGGTGGAGTAGTCGGACGAAGTCTGAAATGCGAGAGGGGAGGGTAGAGAGGAGGCAGGAAGGAGAAGGAGAGAGGAGATGAGGAGGGAGGACGGAGAGGAGAGAAGCGAGGGCAGAAAGAACAGGGAGGGATCGGGAGGATCATGATCAGGACGAGGGTGGAGGGGCAGAAGCAGTGGTCTTCCCTTGGACATGGCGATCGCTATTGCCCGTCCTCTCGCACTTCGTTTCGTTTCGCTGATACACAGTTGCTCATCATCTTTGCAGGTCGGGTTACTGGTAAGCTCAGTAATCTCCTGACCGAGGTAGTCGGAGTGTAGCACAAAGGGGGTCGGCTGACTTGAATTTGACAGAAAGTTGCGATGAAGAGGACGGTGATAAAAGGGGAGGACCTCTCCTCAGAAAAGCGCCAGCGGCCGATGCGAACTCGTTCCACTCAGAGCCATGAGAAGCCGGCGATGGGCAGGAGGAGGAGTGGCTACGTCGAAGATGACACTGAGCAGAAGGAGAACACTAGGTGAGAGGAGGAGGAGGAGGAGGAGGAGGAGGAGGAGGAGGAGGAGAATCTGAGCGCCTGGATGTACAGAATGAAGCGCGTCGGAAAGAGGAAGGAGGAGGATCGGATGTCCTCGCAGAGCTGTGGAGGTGTCGGGATGAAGGCGGAGGAGGATGACGTGGATGGGTCGAAGGGCGGGGACTTCGTTAGCAACGGCAGTCCTGCAAGGGATGATGCAGATGCGTGGGGAGCAGGTGAAGTCAAGAGGAGAGAGGAAGAAGAGGGGAAGAGAGGGGAGGAGAGAGGAATGGGAGGGAGCAGGGGGAAGGAGGAGGGAGGGACGGAGGGGAGGCGGGGAGGGGGAGTGAAGGATGAAGGTGTTTTCTTGATGTGACACTTCTTGCCTCAGCTACTGCGCTGATTGAACTCTTCTCACGCAACGAGAAAGGCCCGATAGCAGACGAAGCTGAGAGAGGAAGGCGAGGAGATGCCCATTCCCTCCGTTGCTCCGAGGCCCACAACACGGTGACTCCTTCTCCTCCTCCTCTTCCTCTTCTGCCCTGCCCTGTTCTCCTCGCATCTTGACCTTTCTTGTTCTCTGAACTTCCTCCTGTTTGTTTGTCCTTCTCATCTTCTTCCTCACTCGCTTCCCTCCTATCCCCTGCCTCAGCACCTAGTTCTCTTTCCT
This sequence comes from Guillardia theta CCMP2712, assembly GCF_000315625.1. Classification (NCBI taxonomy): domain Eukaryota; class Cryptophyceae; order Pyrenomonadales; family Geminigeraceae; genus Guillardia; species Guillardia theta. The sequence goes on along the minus strand of NW_005434602.1, from coordinate 163,203 downwards.
TTTCTTTTCCTTCGCTCCCCCATGCGCCTCCTCCACTCTTGATCCTGGACGGGGGTTGACGAGTGGTTTGAGCAGCAGACTCCCAATCACGACACTCATGCTAAATCTTCTCCTGACGTGAAGGAGGCGCAGCAAGACAGGCTAAGAATCTCTCCATCCTTGTCCTCCTCCAACCAGCAGCTGCTAGCCTCGCCATACATGGCCAACCTCATGCTTGCCAGCAAGGAAGACAGAAATTTCCAGCTGTCGCCGAGGTCGCTGGCCAAGACTGAAGCTGAGAACAAGCACAACAAATATTGTCATTTCTGCCAGCACATTAAGGTCCTCCTCCACTCCTCGTCCTCCTCGCCTCCTCGCCTGCTCTCCTCCTTCCCTGTCTTGCCCGAGCCCGAGCCTCTACTCCTCTCCTCATGCTCATGCTTCTCTTGTCCTCTGATCATTCTCTTGCTCTCCCTCTCCCTGTTCTCCTACCCTTCCCCCGACTGATGTTCACCTCAGGTCAAGAAGGCGAGGAGCATGAGGGCCTGTTCCAACGCCGAGTGTGCGAGGAGATTCTGCGAGCATTGTCTTCTTTTCCACCTCAAGGTCAGCAACTCTGCTCCTGCTGCTCCTGCTTATTCTTCTCCCATGCTCTCCTCTCTCATCGCTTTTCTTTCGCCCCCCCCCC
>NW_005434602.1:130718-162436 GCF_000315625.1 Guillardia theta CCMP2712 | reverse complement strand
TTTTCCTTCTTCGTCTCCTCCGCCTCCTTTTCTGTTTCCTCCGCTTACGTGAAGGAACAGGAGGAGCCCGAGAGCATGACGCCGACTTGGAGATGTCCGATATGCAGGAGGGTGAGTCAGAAGCCTCCCGCTCCTCTTCCTGCTCCATGCTCCACTGTCACTTCTATCGCCTCTCCCATACTCTCCTGCTCCTGCTCCTGCTCCTGCTCTTGCTCCTGCTCCTGCTCCTGCTCCTTCTCCTGCTCCTGCTCCTGCTCCTTCTTTTCCTGCTCCTTCTTTTCCTCCTACTTATGTGGATCTTCTTCCTCCAGGTCTGCTGCTGTGCCACTCAGTCCTGCAGTAAAGTTCATCGACATTGCAAGGTGAGATGCTGCAACTTCATCCTCCTCCTCCCTCCACCTCATCCCTTGCTCTTCCTGAATTTTCTGCTGCTGCTGCTGCTGCTGCTGCTGCTGCTGCTGCTGCTCCTACTCCTCCTCCTCCTACTCCTCCTCCTACTCCTTTTCCTCCTCCTTTTCTGAACATCATCAAAGGCATATCGCTACCGGCAACGACGTGCAGAGCTTGCGGCCAAGAAAACCTCTGTTGGTGGCTTTGAAGACATCGGGGGCTATGGAGAGGAAGGTGGAGGAGGAGGAGGAGGAGGAGGAGGAGGGAAAGGCTTCAGCAGCAGCAGCAGCAGCAGCAGAAGGGCGTGATGCATGAGCTGTGCGAGGAGGAGAAGAATTGCAAGATGCCGCGAGGAAGCCTGGAGGAACAGATCCACAACTCCAATTGAGGAGGAGGAGAGAGAAGAAGTGGGATGGGGAGAAGGGAGGAGGAGGAGGAGGAGGAGGAGGAGGAGGAGGAGGAAGAGGAGGAGGCGAGGGTGTGAAACTAAGTATGAATGTATTCTTTCTATTCTTTGGTTAAAGCTGATCGAGACGGTGAGGGGTAGTGACTTACGTGAGCATTTTCTTAATTCGTGAACAATAAAGATAAGTGAGTAAAGCTTTGACGTGTCAAAAGGACAAGACAAGACCAGACTAGACAAGAACAAGAACAAGAACAAGACAAGTCAAGACTAGACAACAACAAGACAAGACAAGACAGATCGAGGCAAGCAGTTCAAACTATCAGCTCGTTGACAAATCTTTCAATCTTCCTCACATCTTCGTCGTCCTGTAGCAAAGAGCACTCAGGGACAACTGAAACGTGACATGTCGTCCTCACCTCCCCGTATCTTCTCTTCATCATCTTGACGTACCTCGTGACGTCTTCCGCCTCTTCCCTCCATTCCTTCATCTCGCTCCTCATCAGATTCTCTGCTGCGCTGAATGCCAACCTCGTGCAGGAGAAGACCGCCCTCTCGCCGCCCTCCCTCCTCCCTCCTCCCTCCTCCCCTCCCCTCTTGCTGTTCACTCCCGTCTCCTCCTTGCTGCACTCCCTCCCCTCCTCCCACTTCTCCTCCAGCTCCTCCCTCACTCGGATCGCCAGGAAGAAACTCCGGGCAGCGCGTCCTCGGCAATCTCGGGAGGAAAGCAGGAAGGGAGCCACAAAGTCTTCCCGCTTCTCCATCCTATGTGCATACGAGGACCAGACTTTTGCCAGCAGCTCCTGTCCCTGCGCCACGAGGAAGTGGGAGGGAGACAGTTTCCCTTGGGCCTCCTTCACCATCTCCTCCAGCTCTCGCGGGTCAGGAAGCTGCCTATCGAAGTCTCTGCACTTGCCGAGGAACTGAAGCATCCTCCTCCCCGCCTCCTCCTCCCACTCGACCAGATCTCTGACTGAATCCCCTCCGCCCTCCCCCTCACACCGGCAGGCCGTCCACTTTTCCCTCTCCACCACCCCACCCGCGCTCCCAGCCTCCTCCTCCTCCTTCGCCGCCGTCTCAGGCAGCGGATATCGGATGATGCCGCAAGCAGGGCATCGGATCCCTCTGACATCGTCGACCCCTTCACACCTCGCACAGGAGCAAAGGAAATCCTTTCCCCTCATCCTTTCCCTCCGCTCCTCTCTGCTCATTACGTCACCGTCCTCCCCGAGATAAGAGAAGGTCACTTCCTCTCCTCGCTCGATCCTCCTCATCGCTATCAGCCGCAGCTTCCCGTCCTCCGTCTGCGAGGAGAACATCACGTTGGGTCGGCAGCTATGGTTCACTTTAGCGCAGCGCGGGAACAGCGCAAGGCGATCCGCTCCGACGCTCGTTCCCTCCTCGTACCCGCTGGCCCTCCTCCCGTAGAAAGGGAAGCAGTTAGTGTCCTTGATGATCAGCAGCCTGTGGACATCCTCTTCCTCCCACCCAGCTGCTTCCATCCTCTCCCGCATGCTGTCGTACACCTCCTCCGCTGCCGCACGAAGTCGAGCTATCCTCTCCGTCTTGGCATCAGTCGGCAAGTGAGCGAGCTGCAAGATAGCCTCCCTCTCCTCCTCCCCTCCCTCGAGAAACTTGAGGACGAAGGAGGAGTCCGAGTTGGCAGGCCATACCAAGGAGGCAGCCTCTGCTAGCACTTCTTCCCCGACCTCGTAGTTCCGATCCGCAACGGTGATCCGCCCACGAGCTGAGTGCGTGTCGATCACCACAGGCTCTGCCCTAAGATTGCTGACAAACAGGAGGAGAAGGACGGAGGAGACAAGTAGGAGGTGGGTGAGCGAAGCTACGGGCAGCATCTGTTCCAATTGAGCTCAACTGAAACCATCGAGCCCCACGAATCCCATTACTGCTTCTTCTCCCTCCCAGCAGAATCTTTCTCCCTCGTCTTTCTTCCCATGATCCTCGTCGAGTCTACCCAAGGACGCCAACTCTCAGCTCCGGTTGGGCTACTGTTCGACTCCACTGCTGCTCTCCGCCATTTTGTTCGCACAACCACTACTACTACTGTTCCCCCTGCTGAACAGCAGTGTAACATTTTTTTTAAAAAAAAAATGTGTAAAGGTAAAAAAGAATATTTGTTTTGTCCACTTGTGAACGGTGGGTCTTACATCGCTACTGCACTTTGAACCGGTTCCTAGAAATTACAGAAATATTTGAACTTTTATCTATAATGTTGAAAATTTATGCTAAAAATCAATACATTCACTCAAAATTTTCAAATGTTCGTTCTCTTCTATATCGGAGGACCCTATGCACCGTAGGACCCTACCCATGCAAAGAATCTTGAGAGAACCCCTACCCCAACTTCCTCCCTTGCAAGTACTACCCCTACCCCTCAATATTTCTCCGAATACCCACCTGTAAATAGAAGGATCGCTTATCCTAACCCACCACCCCATCCTGATCGGCTACAGTACCCCCTGGTCTGGAATCTCTAAAACTACCCCCACCCCCTCGGGATTCCCCGAGTTTGCATGTGACCCAATGGAGATCGCGGAAGACATGGGAGGAAACGAAATGCGAACAATGGCGCGAGGAGGGAGAGGAGACGCGAAGAGTGCAGGGAGAAGAGGAGGAGACGAGGAAGGTGGAGCTGGTGACTGGATAGAGTGGAGCGAGGAGAGTATGAGGGGAGAGGGGCAAGGCAATGTCCACGGAGTGGGGAAGGGAGTAGGAGGGGCTTCGGGGATGGTAGGGACCGCAAGGGAGAAAGAACGAGGGTATCGTTGTCAGAAGTTTGATATCTTACTTCTCTCTTGAAGTTTTCATGCATTGATCTTGATCTCACTGTCTATCTCAGGCGTTCTCTGCTTCTGGGGTCGACGGGCAGTGGGTGCACGAGCTGCGGTGTGGAGCTAGAGGAAGTGATCGATGGATGCGACATTGGAGTTCGAGTATCACTCGATTGCGATGAACACCATGACCATCGCTCGCGTCCCCGTGTCCAGTCCTCCATCGCACGCCCCCGACGTGAAGCGGAGCTCCTTCAAGGGGGAGTTAGCAGGGAAAGGCAACGCCACGACCGAAGCGGTGGTCGGGTTGCTGGCTGGGATGGTTTACGGAGCGACTTCTCCTCTCGCGGGACATCCTTTCGACACCGTGAAGACGAAGATGCAGGCGCAGGCGTCTCACCGCAACTGCACGTCGATGGATGTTGTTCGTTATGTGTACAAAACAGAAGGTGTCAAGGGATTTTACCGCGGTCTCGTCCCGGCCTTGACCGGTGGCTCCATCTTTGGTGGGATCGTGCTGGGTGCGTACGGGGGCACTTTTGCAGCGTGCGAAGGAACGATCCTGGCTGAGCCCATACCTGGGACAGGAGGGTTGCGAGGGGCAGTGGTGGCTGGGGGGATAGTATCTGCAGCGTCGAGGAGTGTGATAGAAACTCCTCTGGCTCTGATCAAGATCAGGAGGCAGACCGGACAGTCTTGGCTCATCTCTCCTCAGAGCCAGCACACCCTTGTCAACGCTGGGCTGCAGGTGAAGGAGCTGTACAAGGGCATGGGGCCCACGTTTTGGCGGTCGACCTTCATGCTCGGAACTTTCTTCATCCTCAATGACTATGCCGTTCGCCTCATCCCTGACGTTGTGAACGCTCCTGTCGTGGGCCCGTTCGTGAAGGGAGGAGTGTGTGCGACCATCGGATGGCTGCTGGCATGGCCGATCGAGGTCGTCAAGTCGCGGGTACAGGCAGACAGGACCAGCAACTACGGGAACAAGACCACGATCAGGCTGATCCGAGAGATCGTCAAGGAGGAAGGGTTGGCAAGAACGTTTCGAGGCATCGGGCCCGGGATCTGCAAGTCGTTTGTGTCCAACGGAGCAGCGATGTTCATGTTTCACTTCCTGCATGAGTTCATGGAGAAGGATGAGAGTAGCAGCTAAGATGGCGTGGAGCAGGCGCGGAAGAGAGAGAAGGAGCAGGATAGCAGGGGAGACTGAGTGTTGTGTTGTGTATTATATCGTTGGTCATGCTCTTCATCAGGCTGTGGTGGAGCAGAGAAAATCTCGAAAGCCCGTTCGAGGAGAAGTGATGAGATTTCTCGTCCTCAATATGCTCTCCCGCATTGGCAACGACTCTCCTCTTCTTCCTCTTCCGTCCCCTCCTCCTTCTCCTACTCCTACCGCTGCACCTACACCCGCTCCTCCTCCTCCTCCTCCTGTAGCTTGTCCTGCCTCTGCTCCTGCCCCTAGCCGTCTTACTCCTTCTCCCGCCCAGTTCCCTCTTAGTCCTGCTCCCCGACCTGCGCACTCGGGAATCGACGCTGTGCAGCCGTCAGCGGAAGGCCAGCGGTTACGGGAGTCGTTACCTCTCGAAGACGGCTGGGTCAACCTCCAGCCACCTCCCAGCTCACCATCACCTCGAGAGTGGATGACGTCACCTGTACCAGCGGATGTTCGGCCATAATCTCCCTTTGCTCGCTCGGGCCTTCCTGCTCCTGCTCCTGCTCCTGCTCCTGCTCCTGCTCCTGCTCCTGCTCCTGCTCCTGCTCCTGCTCCTGCTCCTCTTCCTCCTCCTCCTCCCTTATCATTCGTTTCATTGCGCACGTCGGCCCTCTCATTCTCTTGCGCGTGGAAGAAGTAGGTGAAAAACACCGCTCGAGCCCGCCTCGCATCGTAACCACCTGATACGCCCAGCTCAACCCCAGCTGGGGTCCGAACGATCCCACCTGACAGGCCCATGGAGGTTCGAGGGGATGGCAGGCGGGGGTGAGCTGGACGCGAGCTGGGGGAGGTCGAAGGAACGTAATGGTCGGTAATCAGAAACCTGTAGGGGATGTCATGTTTACTCTCCTCCTCCTCCTCCTCCTCCTCCTCCTCCGCATCCTCCTCTACCACAGCCATCTCCTCCTTATCAGCCTTGGCTCCTTGCAGTCTTGTCGTCACGTTTCTCTCTTACCATCCAGGGAAGAAGGACGAAGATGACGTTTCTTTGCCTGCTGCTTTCTGGCCCATCCCAAACATCGTAGAAGATGCTTTGTGGAGCTGAGAGGAGGAGGAATGGTCTGCTCGAAGCAGGCAGCTCTCGCCCTCTTTCCTCTTGCCCCTCAACTTCTTGAGCCGCCGGAAAATCTTTCTCTTTGTGCTCTGCAAGAGAGGGGAGGAAGTCACGGCGACCGAGAGACTCGAGTAGCAGATCTTACTTTGTTCCTCTTCGCCATCATGCAGAACCCAACGAACCTTGCTCTCTTCACGCGGTACACAACCTCCTGTAGCAAGCAGACATGCTCACTAACATGCTCGCAAACCCTCCAACGTCACTCTCACCCCCCACTCGTGGAGCATCCTCTTCAGCGTCCTCCTGCGTGAGCCATCAGGAGAGCAGCTCAGCCTCCTCCTCACGACCTCTCTCTCATGGTCGTCAGCTCTGCTCCGCTCAGGGTCCACCTGCTCCACTTCGATGACCTGTGGCTCCTGCACAAGGTGAGTCAGTGACTACCGTCTTCCCTGCTACTACCTCGATGAGCTACCGCTGATGTCGCACGGCGACTCCTCGACCAGCGTCAGGCTGCCAACGCTGCCATCGGTCAGCTGAGAGAAACGGGAAGAACAACAAGAGGAAGAGAAGGAGGAGAAGGAGAAAGGCGGCGGCGGCGGCGGCGGCGGCAGAGGAGGAGGAGGTGGTGGTAGTGGATTAGGAGGAGGGAGGTGGTGGTGGTGGTGGAAGAGGAGGAGGAGGAGGATGAGGAGGAGGTGGTGGTGGTGGAAGAAGAGGAGGAGGGATTTTACCTGACTGTCGCTGACTGTTTGAGATGAAGTTTGAACTGTTGTTCCCTCTGATACTGCAGCGTGCGATAAGTCGAGGGAGTGAGAGGAGACGAGATGAGAACAGCCAAGTCCACAGATGATGGAAGAGAAGCAGGGAGGAGAAGAACACATGAGAATATGGAGATTGATGAAAGGAAAGGAAGAAATGCAGGGAGAGGTGAAGGAGGAGGAGGTTAGAGAGAAGGAGGAGGAAGAGAAGGAGGAGGTGGTGGTGAAGGAGGAGGAAGTGAAGGAGGTGGTGGTGGTGAAGGAGGAGAAGGAGAAGGTGGTAGTGGTTGTGGAGGAGGAGCTAGGAGTGAAACCTGAGCTTCAAGTTGTCTCAGCAGCTCCCCGATCTTCTCACGCACACTCTTGCCGGACTCTCCATCCTTCCCAGCAGCAGGAGATCGATCTCTCCTCCCTCCCTCCTGCTCCCTCGAGACTTGACAGTGTTCTCCCATAGCCAAACGCCCGTCCAAACTTGTCCTGGTCCACCAGCTGGTAGCAATTCTAGGTCTTGTGTTGCGGATGGAGATATCTGCTGATTCATAGACGAAGATTCCGCATGTGGCGAGGCCGGGCTGTCATTGCTCAGCCTCTTCGGGTCTCCTTCATCCTCTTGCCCTCTCCTTCCAGACATCGAGACTTCCTAGTGAGTGAGTGAGTGAGTGAGTGAGTGAGTGAGTGAGTGAGTGAGTGAGTGAGTGAGTGAGTGAGTGAGTGAGTGAGTGAGTGAGTGAGTGAGTGAGTGAGTGAGTGAGTGAGGGAGGGAGGGAGGGAAAATCGTGGCTGCCTACTCGCTCAGCTGGACTCCTCCTCGGCTGCGCGACAGGAGCGCTCTTGCGATGATAGTCAGTGATCCCCTGGACCACCCAAGGGTGAGACGACGGCATTCCCCATGGGCAGGGGGTACCTGCTCAACTAGAGCCCAGCAGAACAGCCTGTTGGCATCGAGGTCGTCCTCGCCCGATGAAGTTTCGCTATGCGGATCAGACGCGACCTCACTCTTCCTCCGGCTGTATTGTATCTCGGGCTCAATGCCAGTGGGAACCCTTGGAAACAAGTACTTGATGTGTTGCCTGCCATCCCCACATTTCAGAGAAGAATGTACACATCCCATAACAACGCAACACAGCACAGCACAACACAACACAACACACACACAACACAACACGTCATTTCAGATGTCGTCTCGTCTCGTCTCGTCTCGTCCCGTCTCGTCTCGTCTCCTCTCATGATACACCTGAGATCTTGCTGATACGCATCGTGAGCTTGACTGGCCCACAACCTCAACTTGGCTCGATCCCCCATCCTGCACAACGACCGTCATGGAAGAGAGGCACCATCGTTGCCCCCCCATATGATTCTCACCTTCGCACGCCCATACTCTGCAGCATCTCTTCAGTCTCTTGAGAGAACTCAACTAGATCTTCACTTCTGATCCCTACATCGCACGTTCACCCACCATGGCACACGAGCTTCTCACCTTTCTGAGCAAACGATGTCATGCACTCTTCTAAGCCCAAGGTCATCAGCCATCTGTGCACCCGAGCGCTGAGCAGAAGCTCTTCCACCTCCTGTGGCGAGCCTAGACCAGCATCCCCTGCCCTCTTGTCAACTAGGATACTTCGAGATTTCCTCTACCCCTCCTCGTCCTCCCCGTTTTCTCTCCTCCTCCTCCTCCTCCTCCTCCTCTCACCATGATGGTGGTTTACTTTCGGTCGCATGTTGAGCTTTGGGATCGTCAGTCTTGGGTTCTCATCCCTCATTTCTTCTCTGCCGTCGCTCATGCCGTTTGCTCGCGGGGCCTTCCACCCTACCTCGCTTCCAGTCGCTTCTGCTTGCTCCTCCTCCTCTTCTTCTCTCTCCCTCTCCTCCTCCTCTCCTCCTCCTCCTCTCCTCCTCCTCCCCACCTTCTCCTCCTCTCCTCCTTCCTCCTTTCCAGGTACCAATCTCAAGACGTCTTTTCTATGATCTCCTGCTCCCTTCTCCCTCCCCGCCGACCTCAACCCCGCATCATTCCGAGTTGATTTTTTTTTAAAGCCCAGTCAAGAGAGGAGAGGAACAACAACTACTAGCGGTTTTCGCTGCCTCCTTCGTCTCCTAGTATTTTATTGAGGCGGGTTTGTAGGCATTATCCTCGTCCTCCTTTGTTTGCTCCGGTTTGCCTTTCTTTTTCAGTCAATAAAGCAAATTGTTTACTAGCTAGCAGAGCAGACGAGACCCCGGCCGAGAGATCCGAGGGCAGAAGCAATCCGCCTGCTGTGGTAGGAGGACCTTGACGGACGAACACCTTTGATCTGCCGTGTTGTAGCTTCTCTCTCGTCCTACGTTCAGCGTGTCTACGGCAGGGCAATGCAGTAACCAAAGAGATCGCATTTCTCCTCACTGCCGGTTCTTCTTCTACAAGTTCCTCTCAGACATCAATCTTGAACATGTTGCAGCTCCTCCACTCACCTTGATCTTCTTGCTCGCCTGCTGCCCTTGCCCGAACCCTCTCTTCGGGCCAGCGCCAGCCGAGCTTGCCTTGCTCGACCCCAGCTCTTGCTCAAGCTCTTGCGACTTGATCTCCATCAGCTTGACCGCAGTTGCCAGCACCCGCCTCTCCTCTGCCACTCGAGCCATCAACTCATTCATCATCAGCACAGACCCTGCTTACCTCGTTGCACTTCTTCAGCCATCCGCGCACGCCTAGACAAGTCAGGTGGAGGAGTCTGCTTGCCGGCGTCTCCTCCAAACATCTGCTCGTACACCTACCTCAAGGTCAGGAGCGGCAGGAGGATACGATCGCGTTCAGCACCTGAGATAGCAACCAGCTTGTCCACCTCACCGCTCTTATCTCATTGTCAATGTCTAGCAGCAAGTCAGCATGCGGGCCATAGGTAGACCGCGGTTGACCTATTCTCCCACATGCCTCGTCGGATGTCGACAGGCAGACTGTTGCGAGCTCCTCGCCAGAGCACAAGCACATGATCTTTGATACCAGCATCATCGGAACCGGCAGGCCTTCCTTGCGGATAAGCATCGGCTCAGCCCCGAGGTTGATATCGAACTTGAGATCGCCTGCTGCTGACCGGTCAGCATCTGCTGCTAGTGGAAGGGGAGGAACCAGTCTCGATGACCTCCAGCTGTTGAAGCAGTGATCGCTTCCTCTCCATCAACTCCTTCGTCACCCCAGCTCGGTCCTTGCTGAGCGACTGTAGAGAGGTCTCGAAGATCGACGAGGGGAGGGAGAACCCGATCCTCGAGTCTCCGTGCAACGGAGGAGAGGGGACGAAGCCGTAGCGCAAGAGGAGCTCCTCATTCGTCAGTTGGCCATAAGTCCAGCTGACTTCACTGCCAGCTGGGATGGCTCGAGTGGCTGTGAACTCAAAGTGATCGCCCACCACCGAGCCGCGAACTGAAGGGCCCCTGTGTACGTCCGCCTGCCGCAGCAGGTCGCTTGCTGGGGGAGGCACAGCCGAAGGCTCATGATTGAACATGTCGGCGAGCGGGAAGCAGTATCGCTCCAACGTCTCAGGCACATCCTGCCCTGAGCTTCCTTTCACCACCTTCTCCCTCAGCGCTCGGGATTTCACCATCGCGTACCCCCACTTGACGTCCTCATCGTCCACCTGCACCTGGAGGGCTTCCGTTACCTTGCGGATCTTGCTCGAGTAGTCCTCGTACTCCTCTCTCATCGCCTCCACCAGCGTCATCGTCATCCTCGGCAGCGTCTGCAGCTCTGCTGAGTCCCAGAAGATGGGAAGGTCCGGCTTCTCAAGGGGCAGCGAGCGAACGTATTCCGAGAAAGGGAACGAACCCTCTTTCTTTCTCGAGCTAGCGAGGTAGAGGGTCAGGAGCAGGTCGTCAGCAAGCCTTCCCTCGCTTGCTTCCAGCGCCTGAACCCCCTCGGCTAAGCTCGAGGACTGTCGTATAAAGTCGCCTGAGATCCGAAATGAAGCGGAATTCGCTAGTCTCATCACCACCTCTCCCTCCTCCACTTGCTCCAATGCCCAGATTCCTCGTATCGCATCCCCTTGTTCAGCGGCACCCCTCGTTCCCAGCTCAACTTTTCGCTGATGTAGCAGCCCTGCTCCTCCGCCCATCTCTGTAGACTCACACTCTGCCGATCCTGACCCTCACTCACGCTAGCATCCTTGGCAGCAAAAGTCCTCACCATGCCATCTCTTCTCTTGCCGTACACGCCATCCAGCCCAAAGTGAGGAGACAGAGCAGCATGACATCGTCGACCACTGGGAGGCAAGCCTGCAATCCCTGTAGCCAGCAAGGAAACAGAGCGGGAAGAGCGAGTCCGCTGTGTGGGGCAGAGGCGAGAATGACGCAAAGGCACAGGGAGGAAAGAGGGGAGGGGAATGAAGGAAGGAAGAGAGGGAGAGAGAGGAGGGAGGGAGGGAAGGGGAGAGGAGGGAGGGAGGGAGGGAAGGGGAGAGGAGGGAGGGAGGGAGGGAAGGGGAGAGGAGGGAGGGACCAGGAAGCAGAGTAACGCTAGTGCACCTGCGACTGGCCGCATGTTGGTGGGGCTCGTCCCCTCACTGACCATTGACATGACTACGCGGGGATGTGGACCAATTACCAGCACGTGCGGTAGGGCATGAATGCAGCGCTGAGGAGGGAGGGAGGAAAGGAGAGACGACGAGGCGAAGGAGCGAAGGGGGAGGAGGAGAGGAGGAGAGGGAGGAAGAGAAAAGAAGAGGAAGAGGTCTGAGGAAGAGCATGGAGAGAGTCCGCAAGGGAGTGGTGAGGGGGGGGAGCGGAAGAGAAACAAACACAGACTTGTTCGATTTGGAGTTGTTTGTGACAAGTTGCTCAGGTATAATGCCGTCTGGAGGTCGCTCGACGGGGAGGAGAGCAAAGCTTGGAGGACTTGGAGGATCTCTCGGTGCGTCGATCCGGAACGAGAGGTTCGAGCGGTTTGCAAAGACGCACACAAAGTGAGTGAAGGAGGAAGAGAGTTGCTGATATGGCGCCTGATGGCTTTTGCAACAGAGAGATCCTTGAGACTGACATCCCCAAGAACGCTCATCTTGTCCCTGAATGGGAGAAACTCACGGAGGAGGCTGTGGAGCGCCAACGGGAGCTCCAGACCTCCGTGGTCGACGAGAACGACCTAACGGCCCTGCTCCGCCTGGCCGAGTTGTCGGATCGAGACTTTACAGCTGAGCGGCAGAATGCAAGGGTCGTCATGTCTGGTCCCACGTGCATCACACAAGACAGCAAGGAGCAGCTGCCAGAGGACCTCCGGCAGCTGCCGATCCCGATGCGGCCATCATGGAACAAGAAGATGCGGAAGGAGCAGGTGGAGGCGAACGAGAAGGAGGCGTTCCTGGAGTGGAGGAGAGAGCTGGCGCGCATCGAGGAGAACTTCGACGTGATTCTGACACCGTTCGAGAAGAACCTGGAGTTCTGGAGGCAGCTGTGGAGAGTCGTTGAGAAGAGCGACGTGGTTGTACAGGTGGTAGACGCCAGAAACCCTCTCCTGTATCGCAGCCCCAGTCTTGAAGGCTACGTGAAGAGCGTGGGAGAGTGGAAGACCAACGTCATCCTCTTCAACAAGGCCGACCTCCTTCCTCACCGTGTTCGAGTGGCATGGGGGCAGTATTTTGACAAGATGGACGTCAAGTACTTCTTCTTCGCCGCAAAGACGCAGATCGAGGCAAGGTTGAAAGAGCAGAAGCAGAGCTCGATCCCGGAGGACGGTGAGTACGAGGAGGAGTCTGCTGAGGAGGAGGTGGAGTACAAGGAAGACTTTGAGCAAGACTGCATGCTGGGAGAGGAGGTGGAAGCGGACATCAACTCGGACCACAAGACGAGGGTGATGAACGCGGAGGAGCTGCTGGATGCTCTTGAGTTTCTGGGAAGGGAGAGTGTGGAGAAGGGAGGAAGGCAAGTCTGCCAGGACGTGCGTGACGACGAGAGGATGTCTCAGCTGTCGGGGATGTCGGGGATGTCGGGGATGTCGACCGGCTCTCGCAGCCAGCTGGACTACATCATGATTGGATTCGTGGGCTACCCCAACGTCGGCAAGAGCTCGACTATCAACGCGCTGCTGGGGCAGAAGCGAGTCGGAGTGACTTCTACCCCCGGAAAGACGAAACACTTTCAGACCCTCATCGTCTCAGACTCCCTCATGCTGTGCGACTGCCCCGGCCTAGTCTTCCCTTCCGTCGTCTCGTCCCGCGCAGAGATGGTGAGCAGAGGGGGAGGAGGACAGTTGAGGGCGCACGATGAGACTTGGGATATGGGAGAGGAAGGAGCAGAAAGGGAAGAGGGCTCGGCTTCCAGCGCAGTGACCTAGGCTGCAGGTTTGCGGAGGAATCCTCCCTCTCAACTCGCTCAAGGATCATATCTCACCCATGGAGCTCGTGAGCAGGAGAATCCCACGAATCGTCTTTGAGGAGGTGAGAGAGGAGGACGACGAGGAGGAGACAAGGTCCGTGCTGATGCTTCTGCAGTGCTACAACATCGTCCTCCCCTCCAAGACGGCGACGGGAGCAGAACGCCAGTACATCACATGGACGGTGAGTGCGCGAGCGAGCGAAAGGATTGATCGCTGCCAGTCTGGATGAAGTTTCCATCTGTTCTGTTGTACAAAGGGCTCTGAATCTAGTTGAGGATAACAACAGTTGCCTTCCCTGGCGGGTTGGTCTGACAGACATTTAGCATAGATCCTCTTCCTGCTCCTCCTCATCCTCCTCCTCCTAACGTGTTGCTGCAGGAAGTTTGTCAAGGATATGCGGTGGCACGAGGACTGATCACGGGATGTGGAGGAGGAGTGCCTGACACGCATACTGCTGCTCGCAAGATCTTGAGGGTGAGAAGGAGCAGAGAGAGAGGAGAAGGGAAGGAGGAAGGGAGGGAAGGATGATGGGGAGGCTCTAAGGAAGTGGAGATGGGAGCGAGGAGGGGCAAGAGCTTGCTCTGACGCGTCTCTCTGTCAGGACTACGTGGACGGCAGATTGAGGTTCTGCCACACGCCCCCTGGCCAGCAGGACGTCGCACTTGGTCCACTCCCGCACGCTCAGGAGGAGGACGGAGAGCTGGAGGAGGGAGGAGAAGCTCGGTCGGAGGCTGCACCCTCCTCCTACGCTCATTCGATGGCTTCTTCGCACGCGTTGGAGGAGCACGATGCTGGTGTAGCCATCGGGCAGGTGAAGAAGAACAGGAGATCGAGACAAAACCGAGGACTGTCAGCAGGGGCCTGGGTTGAGGATGATGAGGCGAACATGATGAAGGTAAGCCCCTTCTGCTCCTGCTCCTCTCTCTCGCTCTCTATACTTGTCTGGCTGCTGGTAAGCATGGTCTTTCCAGGAGAAGCAGGAGGCCAAGGTTTTCGCAGCCGGAGGGAAGAAGAAAGGAGGGAAGGCAAACGCTTTCCTCCGCGTCGAGCGACCTTACAGCGCAGTTGCTGTCCGTCCCAAGTCTGCGATCCCAATGGCGTGAGGTGTGAATATGTAGATGAAGAGCTGTTTGGTGGTGTAAACTGTTGTACAAAAAGAATTTTCATCGGGAGAGCTTTCTTTGAGTCAATTTCCTGTCGTATCACACACACTAATCACGCGTCCTCTGTCAGTCCATGTCTTCCAAGCTCGTCGGGTTCCCTGTACCTCCTGCTGAAGTCCGTGAGCCAACAACCAGGAGCAGGAGACTAGGAGGGAGCAGTTGACATCACCTCCCTCATCTTGAGTTTGCTCGCTCTCCTCCTCCTCGATCGACTCGCTCTCCTGCTCGAGGTCAGAAACACCTCACGAGCGTGCCGACCTATCCTACTTCTCCAGGAGCAGGAACAGAGCCATCTGAGAAGTTGTCAGCAGGGACAACGGGCAAGAGAGAGGTCCCCTCTACACCTTCGTTGACGAGTATCCCCACGAAGCATTTTTCCATGATGAAGTCGATGTTGACCCACCTGGCCCATCCAACGTCACCCGATGGCCCGGAGCATGCCTCGACCTCACTTGTGATACTTGTCGAAGAGCTTCGTCCCGTCCCTGATATCACCAACTATCAGCCCCCCCCCCCCAAACACAGGCTGCAACATCGCATCTTCCTTACTTCCCAGCTGCCATCAGGATATACTTGGGCCCCCCCGGATGATATTCGAAGAAAGGTGTCATGTCGTACACTTTTCCCCTACAAGATCACAAACAGCTGTTCATACAGCAACAAGGTCTCGATGCCTGCTACCTGTACACACTCCAGCAATCCTCCCTCGTGTTGTGTTTCTTCACCTGTGCTCTCTTTCACTGCCTCAACACTCTACACCACACGACCACCTCCGACATCGTAACTCTCCTCAGCCTCTTCACGTTTGGCCGCAGATTCAACCAGTGCATCATGCTCCTGCCCTCGCCCACCGCCATCTTCCTCCTCACTTTTCCCGGCTCTGCTTCAGACATCTCCTCTCGTCCTCCACCTCGTATCCTCAGTCCGACACAAGAAACAGCCTCCAACGCGCGACTCTCTAACGAGATGCAAGCTCTTGCTCCTGCTTGCGAGTCCAGTCGAGGCCTGTCCTTGACAAGCGCTTCCAGCGATCCTTCTGCTGAACTTACCAACAGGGGGATAAGAGCGAGCAGGCAACGAACGATCGTCCTGGTATGTTGAAGGCTCCTGGTCTGATCTGCACCGATGAAGATCAGACCACAAAAACCCAAACGTGCAAAAAGTTTGGCACGACCACTTTGTATCCAGCTCTCCCTTCGATAGAAACTTCTCAATCACTCTTGTCACTGTGTCTTTCCCGCTTCCCTTTTTCCACCATCTCTCCCTTCCTCCCCTGCCCTTCCTCCCTCCCCCCCATCCCCCTTCCTCCCTTCTCCCTCCTCCTAGTTGCTGCATCGATGATGCTTGTATCTGCGACTCGAGTTCCAATCAGGTTCAGTGAAACTCAATTCTCAGTCTCACCCGATCTCCGGACCGGGGCCCGCTGTCCGAACCCCGGTCCCGGCCCGGAGGTGGCTCGGCCCTTGCTGACTGAGCGGTCCCTAATCAGATGAGTAAAAATTATATATGGCACCGTGACTGGCAGTCAGCTGTGCTTTATACCACCAGGAGAGCCGTAAAATGCCTTCGCAATTCAAAAAGAGTATTTTGGATTATACATCTCCTGATTGGTACTGTATGGCCCCCACTAAGAGTTACTGGAAGTGGCCTCCAATGGATCTTGGCACCAATCTCCTTGTAGTAAATAGCCTCAATTGTACCTATTTTTAAAAACAATGTGTAATACCATGACACCGGTGATAAATATTCTGAGATGGCTGGTCTCCAGGGGGTACTATTCATATTTCTTGAGTTTTTAATTTATATATGAACTAAATCTAAATCCTTTTTGATCCTCAAGTCCACGTCATCTTGTTTCTTTTCAACATATCCACCTACATTTGAAATAAAATTAATTTATTTGGACTTCATTTTTGAAATGAACCAGACGGACTCCCAACGCCCCTTTCCTTTGAAGAGGTCCTTACTCCTAGGTGGGGGTGCAAACCGTAAGGTGGGGTAAGGGTAATCAGGTCAGCAGAAGATCGGGGGGTTGGGTACCTTTTAACGTCTCAGGACCCATAAAAAGACTGATATAGTAACCGGTCTACATTTGTTTCTCCTGGGTTCCCCATTCATATTCATCCTGAGTAGGTAGGGTACTCTTCGTACCACCCTTCAGGTCATCGACTTCCAGTGCCCACCCACCCCCTTCGTAGCCTATACTCCCCTACTTTGACCTTGCCCCTGCTTGCACTCACCCACCCCCTTATCCAAAGAACTCACATTTCTGTCGTCAAAAACACCCGTACTGGTCCCCTCAAGTACCCCCTAATTCCATGTTCCTCTTCACTACCTTACCCCCTTTTACCTACATCTTTCCCCTGCCCACCGCGTTTTACCTTATCCTGTGTACCCTACCCCCTTAGGAAGTTTAGGTGCCTTTGAGAGGTTGGTACCAGCCGCCCCCCATTAGTACAAGATTCTTTGACAGCTAAAGTTTTCTATACCCTTGTTGTTGAACTCCAGTACAAAAAGTCCTTTACAACTTTGGTAGTTTATGGGGACCTGTGGTACCATAAATATAAAAATGTAACAGTAAGTATCATGAACAGTACAAAGTTTTAATAATAGTCCAAGCTCCCACCACGATATACATTGAGCCCCCCTCAGAGCAAGCTTTTCTGTCAATTTTCGTTTGAGGGGGCCGCGACTGCGTTATCTTTCAAAACCCCTTTGCTAATTTCCCTGTGGTCCTCCAAACTGGAATAAATATTGAATCTTCTTTGAATTGGGATCATAGGTGCAGTGTTTTATGAATAAGTTGATATGATATGAAGGGGTACATCACTGCTCTCAAGCCAGTGCTTGGATCCCTCCTTCAAAGGTTCAATTTTTGTTTGAAAATAACTCAAAAACTGCGCATTTGCTCCCTTTACCGGGAAGACTTGATATGAAGGGGCAGGGGCTAGGGCAAACTTTGAAGTTGGCGCTTATTTTGAGAAATTAAACAATAAATTCTAGCCAATCACAATTGGAATGGTGGCCGGGTTCTTTAGGGGGTAGGGGTCCCTTTCTTGACTACAAACAAGCGGACTTCGAGACTTAACGGGGGAACCCCACCCCCAACCAATATGATTTGCCCAATCTTCACCACCATATTTCAAATCTTGTCAAAATTCTCTGAATTATCGAATATTAGAGATATAATTTCACAAATTTGCTGTCAAATGGCTGGTCAGTTCCACCCTTTCGGAAAATACGTGCATCAGGTAAATTGACTATAAGATATGAAAGTTGACTATAAGGGTATAGCCGGATTGGCGGTTTTTTTAGAAGAAGCGGAGCGAAGAATGCATACACGAGCAAGTTGTCAGGAAGAACAAGGCGCTATGAGCTCGAAGTTGAGCAGGAGATGTGTATCTTCCATTGGTAGGCTAGAAGACATGGATTCGTGTCAGATGGAGCCCTGTGTTGAGGGATGGAGGTGATTGAGATGCCCCCGGTGTTGGTGTTAAGACCGGCAGATGGTCGGGTTTGGGGAAGTGTCGTAGGGACATGTGTGGAGGCTGTCGCGGGATAAACAGACGGGTGTTAAGTTTGCTCTGGGTAACTACTGAGATGAATCACTTCACTTTCTTTGTTGTGATGATCTTGCACTCTCACCCTTGGGATTGTACGCGTACGTATAGGCTGTACGGTACGTAGGCATGTCAGTACAAGTTTCTTATAGCGCTGAACAAGACTCATTATGATCAAACTGTTCACATTGTATCATCCGTGTTATGTTTTTTTCTAGTTTATTTCGAATTATATTTCTGTCAATCCTGTCTTGACGGTAGAAACTAAGATTTGCTGTCCAACTGAGATTGAAGAAAGCTGGGTCACTTACTTGTTCGTTTAGTTACTTCTTTTCCTTCTCAGTTGGAATGAAAAATTCTGTCTCCATTCATTGTGATGGACTTGTGATGGATCCGCCTTTGTGATAGTCTGATGCACCTATGTTGATTACAATGTTTTCATGAGATTTACTATAGCATTGTGTGATTTCTGGTGCTATTCATTCGAATCTCGTTGGTGTTTTAGCAGCATTTGCCAGCCAAGGGTTATTTGGTTCTCATGTATTGCAAATGCAAGTTCTCATTTAGCTTACTGAACCATAGATATCAATGATATCTGCAACTGACATGATTTCAGGCGGAACTACCTATTACTGGAGTGTAATCAAATTCTTTGTGCGCTGCAACGCAGTATAGCTCTGGAGGGCTCTTTCGATATCAAGATTTTTTTCTTGTTGAAAAGTTTGAAGTGTAGAAGATTTGCCTAGAAGAAATATCGCTTCATGTCTTCTCTGGCCTCGTCTCCGCCCAAGGGTGGCGGGTCGCAATCGTTGCAGAATTGGGCAAGGATGCAATCGTACTCCGAAGCACAGATTAGACAACAAATGCTCGAGAATTCACTGACGGGTACAATGCAACAAATGGACAGGTATGGTGAACCGATTCGAAAACTTGACCCGATTGATTTGTGTCTCACAAGGTATCCTCCCGAAATGAATGGGAGGCGGTTGGCAATGGAGGAAATGGGGATTGCTCACGGCAATGGGTTAAATTATCCTTATGGGATGGATATTGGTAGCTCATTGTCCTACAGAATGATGCAGGGAGGATATCCTGGTGAAGGCAAGTACATGCCACGTTCAGCACCGGTACCAAAAGAGATCTCCCTCTGATCAAAAATGAAATTTATTTGCAGTTCATGCCTGGTCAATATCCACCACAAATGCCACCAGGTATGATGCCACCTTGAATCAAGTACTGAATGTGAACTGATGGGTGACCTCAGGATACATGGCGAGAGAAAGGGATTTCCACCCCATGGACGATCAGTTCCATGATTTCGGGGACATGACCCTGCAGGTGCCTCGTTCACACCTGCTCCTGCTGTCCTCACGATCTGTTGTGAAGGGCCTGCCCAAGGGTGCTCGCGATCTGCCGTCAAGAATGAATGACGTTAGGCTAGCTCAAGCGCAAATGGCCCAAATGGACTTTCGTCATCGGCCCGGAGGTGATACCCACCCCGTAGACTTTGTGCGTCGTCTGAACAGAGAATTTTCCTTGTTGTCTCGTTTGCTTGTTGCAGATGCAACTGATATTCGTTTGATGCCTAATCAATCTGAAATGATGCGGGCGGATCAAGGTGCCGACACACTGTCACTTTTATAATATGATCTTGACTCTTTCTGCACTGTAGGTCCCATGAAAATGCACACTCCTTTCGCTGGCATGTATGCAAATTTGTCTGGTCACCCGGGTGTTCCATATGTGACTTCACAAGCTGCCTGTCAGATCATGGCGATCTAAAGAAATGACACCTGACTTGTCTTTGTGAAGGGATGCATGGGGGATTTGGTGCATTAGCTGGACGGTTTGACCTTCCGCAACGTACAAGTTCTTTACAAGCGGCGAAGCACAACAAGTACTGCCATTTCTGTCAGCATGTCAAGGTGAGGCTGAAAATTATCGGTCAACCCGTGCCTGACCCAACTTGCTCCTTCAGGTCCGTGCGAGCGGCATGCTGGCTTGCTGCAACAAGGATTGTACGAGGCGGTTCTGTGAACACTGTCTGAGCAAATCCATCGGTGATGACGTGAATCCTCAAACGAGCAACGCGTGGATAAAGTATGACCTGATTTCTTGAAACTGCTCAACTCATTTTGTTACGACTAGTGGTCAGTGGCACTGTCCGGTCTGCAGGAAATTGTGCTGCTGTGCAATAGGAGAGTGTGACAAGAATCATCGACATTGCAAAGCTTATCGTTACCGCGTTCGTAGAGCAGAGCAGGTGAGATTGCAAGGGTTCTTGTTTCTCGGTAACAAGAAGAATTGTTGCAGCAAGCCAACAAACGAGCTGTTACTGGTGCTGACTCTCCGGAATCGCCGAATGATGATGATAGGGACATGGAGGCTGAAGATCCAGTCAAAGTTGAAGTAGAAACAGAAACGAAAGCAACAAGCAGAGCGAGTAACAAGGACATTGTCGCAACTCCGCCGCAGCAAGTGCAAGCCCCACCCGTCTCAGCGGAGCCGATCAAACTTGAGAGCAGTGGGAGTGAGACCAAGGTTGATGAGCCTATGTTGTTGAAGGCGAGGCGAGCCCATGATGAGAAAGCGGAAGGAAGCACAACTCCCCAGAGCTTCGACTTCAACGATGTGCAGACAGTAGCGGATTCCTGGTTGAAGCTGTTGGAGGATGACGATGCAGAGGATGTCTCGTTTCTCTTCTCCGGGGAAAATGGTTATCGTCATCGAGAGGGGCTTCCAACGAATGCTGAGGACGTTTCCTTGTCCCGAGAGGACTCAAGAGAAGGGTTCGAGGACCTCGCAAGAATGGGGAAAGATAGTGTTCCTTTATCAGCAAGAAGTGCGCGAGAGCTGATGCTTCGTCATGGTACTTGACCTTGCGTGTCATCTGTTTGTGTTTGACTCGATTGCCTGCCAGAGAACAGCGACTCTCTGAATAGCCTGCTAGCAAATTCTCAGGGGCTCGACCAGAACATGCACCACACAAGTTCTACTGAATCTTTTGGGTCGATGATGGCAGCAACGACGTTGCCGAGAAACGTCTCGAACGAGTCACTCGGCGGGATGATGCCCAGGGCGTACTCGAGCTCTTCATTGGATGCTGTGCTGGAGTCTAACGAGGGATGGCCGGGTGAGGAGGAGGGAGCTCCGGAGTCGACCTCCAACGGAAACCTCGGGGTCGACTTCGACTTCTTGAATCGAAGTTCGAATGCTCCGCCGACTCCTCACAACTGGACGGCCACTCCTCGCGCCATGGCCATGGAGGGCAGCGGTGACTTGGCCTTTCTCAGCAGGGGCATCCCAGAATCGATGGGCACGATGCATGCCGGGCAGCCTACGATAGAGCAGGTGAGGAGGAGATATGAGAGAGAGATATCTCGTTTTGCAGATGCCTGCTGCCCGTGTGTCTCGTGTTGTGATGTCGCTTCCTTGCTGTTTCGTGGCAGCTCACATGCGGGCAGGGGAATGGAGTGACGGGCAAGCGCATGCAGCGCACGCACTCGCACAACAATCTGGTGCGAGAGGCTGCGGTAACGACATGACTTGATGTGCTCTCTTGAGGTCTTGACTGTTTGCTCAGCACGGCAACCGAGGCATGCCTCGGCCTCCCAGCTACGAGAAGCTGAGCAGAGTTTGCCGGTCCGACTTCCCTCAACTGGTGGAGAGCCCACCTCAGGTAGCAGCTGGGAAGGTGGTGGGGTTGACTAACGACGAGTTGGGCAGCCTCGGAGGTATTGACGCTGCTAAGACAAGGCAGCAGAGGCTGTAGAGGCGTTGGAGGGAGGAAACTTGTATATTCGATCACCTGAATCAAGATAATGTTAATCAACCCCGCGGCGTTGACGGACCTCGCGGCATTCCTACGGGGATTTTACCTCTTGGGCTGGTTCTTGTTGTGTTAATAATGATAGCGATATTGATTGCTTCAGCGACCCACGTGATTGCAGTGAATGAAAGGCAAGTAAGAGAGCAGGAGATGCTTCTGAATAAAGTTTTGAGTGAACCATCAACTTCATTTCTCTTCGGGAATAAAAAAATTGGCAAGAACCATCCAACTTCTGAAAAAAGGTTTGAAAGAACCATCTTCTTCATTTCTTCGCCCTCACGCTCGTCGTCAAGTTCACTGCTGACTTCTTGTTCACGACGCTCATTTCAGCTAACTTCTTCAGCTGTCGATCTTCCATGAAGCCATGTCTGCCCCTCCCCTTCGCCACCATCTGCCGCTCAATCAGCTTCCTACCTGTCTCTTCCCAGCCTCTCCTCACCTGCTTCCGAAGTCTCGTCACCCACGAGCTCTTCTCCTGATTTGTCCTTGGTGCTCGTCAGCGACACGACAAGTCTCCCCTTCCCTCACCTCTCGATGTTCTTCACTTCCCATGCCACCAGCCCTCGCATCAGGTAGCCGTCCAGCCTTGTCCCTCCTGCCAGCAGCTGCGCCATCCCCTGGCTGCCGATGAGCCCGCGGGACACGTAGCCGTGAACGGCAGGCAGCGTCTCCTCCTCTTCCTCCTCCGCTCCTCTGCTTCCTCCTGCAGCTTGTCAGCTTCACAGCAGTGCGCGAGTCGGCACACCTGCGTCCTCCTTGTGCTCTCCGGCCTTGGATGAGCTCGCAGCCGCCTTGTCCTTGTCCCTCCCTCTTTGCTCTCGGATCCTCTTGAGATCGTGCGAGATGGCGGCGATCACGAGGGTCTTGGAGCTCTTGAGGTTGAAGGAGTTGCTGCTGGTAAGTTTCTTGGGCACAGGAGGAAAATCTCGCAGGTCCATCATGGGCGTCAGCGAGGCTGTCCGGAGCCTCCGCCTCATCGCGTTCGGCTGCTCCTCCAGCTCCTTCCTGATCGATCCGATCTTGTCCTCCGGCAGCCTCTTGGGCCTCTCCGTCTCCTCCTCCTCCCTCATCGTCGTTTCCTCCTCCCTCTCCGGCTCCTCCTCTGCCTGGCCTCCTGTCACGTCCTCGTCGTGGATCTCGACTTCGACTGTCGACGGTAGGCGCCTGCTCGCTCGCATTTGAGGAGCTTCTAGGATAATCTCCACCATCATGTCCTCCTCCTCCAGGTCGCGATCCTCGACTGACTCCTGTCGAGGGGAGAGCTCGACGGGCGAGAGAGCGTCCAGCGCCTTCCTTGACGTCGATCGGCGAGGAGAGCGGGAGGGCGAGCGGGTGAAGTAGGAGAGCGAAGGCGAGCGGGCGGGGGAGCGGGAGGGCGAGCGAGGAGGGGAGCGGGGAGAGGCACGAGAGGGAGTGCGGAGCGGAGAGCGAGGAGAGGATTGGGAGGGGGAGCGAGCAAACGACCGGGGGCTAGCCTGAGGCGTCCTCCTAGTTGGCGACTTCCTTCGGACAAGCTTCTTCTGCTGGGCAGGATGGGATGAGGAGGACGTTCTCAGCTTGCTGAGATGCCTCCGGGCAGCGGGCTCGGAGGCCTGGAGCAGGCGATCCTTGATGAGCTCCTCGTCGTGACTGCCCGACAGCGTGCGGAAGGCGGAGGTCACGAGGTCCCGCTGGAAGTTCTGAAAGATGCTCATGTCCTTGCCGCTAATGGACGACCTCCTCCTCGCATACGAGACCAGCGACTTCCTCCTTCCCTCGTCCCGCTCCATGGAGGACAGCTGCATTGCGATCTCCAGCCTCTCCTTGTTGATCTGCTCCGCCATCTCGGGCACGTCGGGGTCGCAGATCTCGTGAAGAGCCTCGGAGAGTTGCTGCATCATGCTCTGATCGAAGTCGTGCTGCAGGAAGTAGGCCAGGTACTGCTGCGCCTTGTGCTTGCGCACAAGGCTGAACTCCAGCTTCTCGGAGCACGCGTCTCGCTCCATCAGCACCCTCCTCGTCAGCAGCTTCGCGTCCTCCTGTGCATTTCGCAGCAGCTTCTGCGCGTTCTCATGCCTCAGTCGCCACTCGTTCAGAGTTCTCAGCGACTGCTCGTGCTCCTGCTGTCTCGCCTTCAGCTCAGCCTCCAACTTCGCCCTTGTCTCCTTCAAGTCGTTCTCGCAGACCTCAAGCTCGGCCTCGACTCTCCTCTTCTCCCCCCTCGCGTCGATCTTCGCCTTCTGTAAGTTGTACAACTTCTTCGCCTCGTCGACAGCCAGGCGTTTCCTCTTGTTTCTCAGCTTCTCGATGGAGGCGATCACTGCCGTCAACTTCGACTTGTTGCTCTTGTACGATCGTACAACCTTGTCGGTCGTCTCGTACTTTGATCTGAGCTCGGCGACTTGACCCTCCAGCCTCTGCCTGAGCGACTTCGCCGCCTGCTGGCGGTTGTGCTCGAGAAGCCTCTTGATGGTGACGTCATGATGGAAGGCGATGACCTCGTGCCCCATGCTGAGGTCAGTGAGGGACGAGCAGGCTCGCACAGCTCGGATCACAGTCTCAGCCTCCACCGCCTTCCCGTTGTTTCCCTGTATGTTGAGCTTCTCAAGCGACTTCGACTGCCACAGCCCTAGCAGAGGGAGTGGAGACCTGCTTCCCGCAGGTTGTTCCATGACACGTCAAGCTCGGTAAGGCTCTCGTTGGTCTTCAGCACGGAGGACAAGGCTGAGGCTCCCGCGTCGCCGATGCTGTTGAAGGACAAGTCGACATGCTGGATCGATCGGTTGCTGGCGAGGACGCGAGAGAGGTGGAGGAGACCCTTGTCGCCGATCTCGTTCTTGGAGAGGTCGGTCATGGTCAGAGAGCGAGGATACCGCAAGATGCCTTCTACCTCCTGCAAGCTCGTCAGACCCACCAACTGCTCTGCCTCTTCCTCCCTCCCTCTCCTCCCTCCTCCCTTCCCCTCCTCCCTCTCCTCCTTCCTTACCACATCGCACTTGGTGTGCGTCACCTCGAACTTGCAGACCCAGAAGTCTTCCAGCGGCTTCATGTCCGACGACTGCAGGGAGCAGGAGCGCAGCTTGAGGGCAGTCAGCACTGTGTTCTTGTAGCTCAGAATGTCTGCAAAGGCCCTGCAGCCTCCGTAGCCAACCGCGTTCCCTGACAGGTCGAGAGTCGTGATGCCGGGCTTTCCCAGCTCGATGGCGTACGCGATTTTCTCAGCTCCGCTGGAGGCGATCGAGTTGCGGCAGAGGGAGAGCTCGGAGAGGTGGAGGAGGGAGAGAGACTGGGCAAGGGAGGTAGCCCCCTCGTCATGGATCATGTTGTCCGACAGGTCCAGCTGGGTGAGGTACAAGTTCCTCCCGAGCCCTCTGCTGAGGCTGCTCATCATGCCGGGTGACAGCCGGTTGGCAGAGAGGCTGAGGCGAGCAAGGGACGTGTTTCTCCTGAGCGCCTCCGCGAGCGCCAGGCATCCTTCGTCCCCGCACACGTTCTTGCCAGCTCCGCAACAGCCTAGGTCGAGGGAAGAGAGGGAGGTGTTCTTGCCCTTTAGAGCGTCGAAGATGGCGCGCTGTCCTGGTGGGCCTATGCTGGAGCCCTGCAGGACGAGAGTCTTGAGGGTTCTGTTGCTCGCAAGAAACTCGCCGATCAAGGTCCCCCCCTCGTCTCCGATCTTGTTGCAGCTCAAGTCAAGCTTGTCGAGCTGGCAGAGCCGATTGTTGAGCCCGTTCAAGAGGATCGCGAGCGAGCCGGGGAGGATGCCGAACTCTCGCAGCACGAACGTCTCCTGCGAGCAGCTCCTGGCGATCTTAACGAGGAAGCTCTCAACGGGCTCGTGCATGCTGCTCTCCTTCCCTCCCCTCCTGTGCTTGTAGACCTCCACGAAAGTCGAGGGCGGGACCCCCGACAGGTGGGAGGTGCAGGGCTGCAGGAACCTCAGGGTCGGAGGACGAGGAGCGAAAGTCGCGTTCACTTGTGCCGCCTGCTGGTACATCTCAACGCGACCCTGCGAATCTCCTGCACCCCCTGCTCGCTCTCTGACTGGAAACGTCAGGCGCCACCACTCGGGGAGCTTGAAGGGGGAGGGCAGGTCATCAACGTTCTTCTTGCCGCTCCTCCAGTCCTCCTCCTCCTTCACCTCCTTGCGCTTCGACCTCAACTCCTCCAGCACCACCTCATGCCCCTTGTAGCTCTTGCGCAGCTGGAGGGAGCTCTCGCTCGAGATGGAGGTCCGTTGGCGGGTCAGGTGAGGCTTGTCCTTGGTGCTGACGTCATCGTCCCTGAGGAGGCTGGGGTACCGCTCGAGGAGCCTCTCGTACCTCTCCTCCTCCTTGAAGCTCAAGTTGACCCGCGGAGACTCGCGAGGGCTCAAGGAGAGGTCAGGAGGTTTGAAGTAGAGCGATGAGATGGCTCGCGAGACTGCGAGCGGAGAGACATCATCAGACTGGTTCACCTTGAGCACCACGCAAGGGTACATGAGCCGCTCATCTTGCCTCACTCGCTTCAGTCGCCTTTCCAGCTCCTCCAGCCTCGCCCCTGGTCTCCTCACTCCCTCCTTCATCTCTTCCACCATCTCCTCCTCCTCCTCCTCCTCCTCCTCCTCCTCCTCCCCTGAGGACGGCAAACCTGCATCATACCCTCCATCTCCCTCAGACGTCAGGAGGACGGACGGGGCTGACGCTGGCAGGTTGGCACAGTTGATGATGTCAAGGATGAAGCGAACGTGGAAGTCTGCATGCTCCCGCATCTTCACTGGCGCTGACGGCGGCGACGAGACGAAGAGGACGAGGACGTTCATCTGCCGGGCTAGCAGGAGGTCTTCGCTCCAGTAGGAGTTGAGGCTGTTCTGATAGACTTTGACTTGCTTCCTTGAGTTGTAGCCCCTAGCCACCGCCTGAATCTTCAGAGCCGAGGACTCCATGACCTTCGCGAGCTTCCTTGCGTCCTCCTCGATCTGCCTTTGGAAGGCAGCGTCTTCGTCGTCCTCCTCCATGTCCTCGAAGACGTCATGGGTGCTGTCCGATGTCCTTCCAGAAAAGAAGCTGTCTGTCGACAGCCTGCGGTTCTTCTGCTTGTCATGGGGAGAGACGCTTTTCCTCTCTTCCGCTGTCTTCTTCGGAGAGCTGCTGTTAACCTCAACGCTCATGGGATGATTCTGACGTGAAGCGACGAGAGGTGTTGGCTTCTTGCGATCCTTCTTGTCGGTGTCTGCATGGAACCCGACGTGAGGAGCAGCGATGGACGATCGTCGCCTGAGCTGACCGTAGATGTCATGCTCTCCCCTCCTGCGATCTCTGATCAACTTCTTCTTGGCTGCCAAGAGCTCCTTCCTGGCAGCCTCCTCCTCAGCCTTCTTCTTGTGCTCAGCGCTGACTTTATCGATGTACTCGGCTACCCTGCTGGAGGCGACGAACATGGCGTCCTCTCGCTCCGAGTCCTCGACGATGGAGTCAAGGGCCTCTTCGAAGACAAGATTGAGATGCGGAGAGGCAGCGCAGAGCTGTTCAATCATCACGATCGGATCCCCCATGTTGACCTCGGGGGGGATGTAGATTCCAGCTTCTGTACAGACCTCCTTCAGTCGTTGACACTCTCTCATCTGATACAGAGCCTGCACGTTAGCTGCCCACTCGTGAAGCCGCTCTCGCTTGAACCTCCTCCTCTCCTTCTCCTTCTGTACCTCCAGCTGTTTCCACTTCCTCCCCTCGTTGTAGTGCTTCCTATGCTGCACCGTATCCTCGAAACACGTGCCTTTGGCGTTGTTGTAGACGCAGAACGAGACTTCGTTGGCAGGCAGGCGCGTTTTGAGTACTTCGATGCCTCCTGATCCGACCTCCTCCACACTCAGAATCCTCTCGTCTCGTATCATTTCCTTCTGCCCATCTTTGGTCGACGTCGTGCCTCCCCCTCGTTTCACCACATACCCGAAGATGATCCAAGACACATCGCTCGTCTCATCGAACATCCAGTTGATCATCTCAACCGCATCCTCCAGGTCCTCCAGCCGCACGTTGACTCGACTCGCTTGCGTCATGGTTGTTGTCTACCCTGCCGCCGTTCACTCTCGTGTTCGCTTCCGCTTGCCTCCCCCTTCCGCTTGCGAATCTTCTCCTCCTCTCCGTCCTCTCCTTCCTCCTTTCCCCTTCCTCCTCCCTCCCTCCTCCTCCTCCCCCTCGCCTGAGTCTTCAGGCGCCGTCATAGCTACCATTATCAACGGATGGGCACCACCCCAGGAGCGAGACCACCCCCATTTACAGTGGAGATAGATGGGGTCTCTTAAGACGACACAAATCGGAAGATGAGTCCTCAAATAGTAGGACGAATGGTAGGCCACCCAAACGACGAGACAACATAACTATGACTTCATTCATACGGCAAATTTCTTATGATGCCAGGACAACATACAAACATGAAGAGCAAGGAACTTGGAAGGAGGGATATGATGAGGAAGTGAGTGAGTGAGTGAGTGAGTGAGTGAGTGAGGGAGGGAGGGAGTCAGAGATGAAGATCAAGATGGAGAGGGGGGAAAGGAAGATAGCAGCAGGGCAGGAGGAGCAATCAAAACATGCGCATGCTGTCATCTGCTGTGGCAGAGATTCGAGCAGTTTCCGTAGCAGGGCATTGAAGTCAAGCTGACAGCTGGGCGGTGATCGCGACATCGGGTCAGGGGAGTGTAGGGGACGGAGAGAGACCTCAGGTCCTCGTGCACGCGATACCCTAGGCTGCTCTCCAGCTCAGGGTCCAGCCAGGCAGACATGAGCTTGAGGATGTTGCGGTTGAAGGCTCGAGCGAAGTGACCTTGAGTGTAGTAGTTCCTCTTGGCAGAAGTCAGGTTGGACGTCCACTCATAGCCTCTGTGCTGCTGAGGACACGAGAACTTGCCGAACATCATCATGCACTGCGACAGCTGCCACTCCGGATGACTGGGCTTGAGGTCGAACTCGTCTCTGAGCTCGTTGAGAACAGCGTGAGGGTCGATGAAGAAGTCGCGGCAGGCGACATGCGAGCTGAAGTCTATGTGTTGGTCTGCCACCTGGAACCAGTCGCGGAGCTTCGCCGCCCGCATGGCAAGGATGTTGGGGAACCTCCCGCCCGTGTCCGCGTCTCTGTCCTCCAACTTCTCGCTGCTGGCGAGCGGAGGCTTGAAGAGATGAGCGAACAGATACTCCCGGATCTGTCGCGACGCGCTCAGCAGCCGATTCATCACCTCCGTCCACAGATGCGGGGCTGCCACCCACCAGCGAGTCGTGTTGACGTGGCACATGAATCGCCCCCCCGAGCACTTGCCCCACGACGAGTCTCCGTCATGACAAGACTTGGCCGGCGGCAGTTCGTCCCCGCTGCTCACAATGTACCAGCGGAAAGAGATGCAAGTGAGCTGGGAAAGGTCGCTGCTGAGCTTCGGGTGGTCGGGAACGAAGATCCCTCGAGGACGGAGAGCGCTGTTGAGGATGTAGTCAGATACGTTTCTCCTCCATGAGCCCAGGTCCTTGTGCTGCAGCCAACGAGGGTCCAGGTCCCTGCAGAGGAAGCTGTCACCGCAGGCTGCGTGGCTCTTGGGACCTGGGAAGCAGCTGGGGTGAGGGGAGTGTGTGCTGTTCACGATCCATGGCACGTCCGCCTTGAGTCCTGGCAGCTCCACACATCGGAAGCTCTTGCCGCCTGACAAGCAGGTCTCGTTGTTGTGCAGGCGGATGTCGTCGTGGCAGTTGAGGCCGCGCCTGGCCGCTCTGAGCTCGTTGAGCTCGTAACCGGCGAATACCCGGTCGAAGGCATCGTCGAACGTGATCCACTCGCGGGAGAGGAAGGTGGACATGTTGAGTCCCTTGTGGATCTCAGCGTAGAAGGGATGGCGGTGCATCGAGTCGATCCACTCGTAGGGGCTCCTCGTTACCAGCAGGTTCAGGGTCCTCGACTGGTCCCTGAGGTCTGCCAGCAGCGTCACGAGACAGGCGGTGGAAACTATCACTTACCCGCGTTGCGCATGAAGCCATGCTTCCAAGGGAGGCCTCCGATGACGCAGGTGGAGGGAGCGGAGCTGCTGCAGTTCATATTGAAGTTCTCTCGGAGAAGGGAGGTGATGAGTGTAGTGCAGCTGTTTCGCTCCCCCCATACCCAGATCTTGTGGATCTTTGACGGGTCGCTTCCTTTCTTCTTCCTTTTCCCTCTCCAGTACTGCCCCCCCCGCCTCTTGAACCGCTCCCGGTCCCACAGAACATACTCCCTCCCCGTCCCTTCCACACTGTCCGGAAGCAGCTCGCGCACGTACGTTGCGACAGGTTTCTGGAGGTGGTAGAGCAGATGGTGAGCGGGATAGTCGAACACCTCCTGGGCAAACTTGAACTCCAAGCTGACGGTCTCGGGCCTCAGGATCGAGTTCTCTCCGTGGGCCCGGGGTGCGTCAGTTACAACGACTGGGACGTCCGGCTCAAGGGGAGGAAGTTCAGGCTCAACATGGTGATGAGCCTCGACGGCATGAAGAGAAGATGAGTTGACTGCTGCAGAGATGTTCGCATGCTGCCCCACATGCTGTTCTTTCCTCTCCGCATGCTGTTCTTTCCTCTCCACATGCTGTTCTTTCCTCTCCGCATGCTGTTCTTTCCTCTCCTCATGCTGTTCTTTCCTCTCTACATGCTGTTCTTTCCTCTCCTCATGCTGTTCTTTCCTCTCTACATGCTGTTCTTTCCTCTCCACATGCTGTTCTTTCCTCTCCGCATGCTCATCCATCCTCATGTGTTGCTCCTCCTTTGGATGCTCTTCTTTCCTCTCTGCATTCTCCTCCTTCCTCCCGCCATGCTCCTTCTTGTCCGCACGTTGCTCCTCCTTCTTGTCCGCACGTTGTCGGTTGCTTCGATGCTCTTCCGCCGGTTTCCCTGAATGCTCCTCCATCCCGACATGCTGCTCCTTCTTTTCAGCATGCTCTTCCTTCTCCCCCCCATGCTCTTCCTTCTTCTCCTCCCTCGGATGCTCCTCCACCTTCTTCTCCGCCTGCTTGTTCATCGCGGGATGAGCCTCTTCAGGCGTCATACTTGGCTGTGCCATTCGAGCTGCCGTGTCCGCTCCTGTCGCGAGGGCTGGAGAGAGCAGCGAGCGATTCTGAGGTGCAGCATGTCGAGAGAACGAGAGAGACACGTTGGCGAAGCGCATGGGGAGAGAGCGAGGAACCTGCTGGTCCAGCTGTTGCTCGAGCTGCTGGAGGTCGTCACCACTCGTGATGTAGATATATTTGTACTGTACAGACTTGACTGGTTTCTTGTTCATGCAGGCCGTCCCGAGGAGGAGGACAATGAGGACTTGCATGGACAGCAGCACGAAGGAAAAGAAGTAGTACGGCTTCCACTTCATCGCGCAAGGAAACGAGAGCTCCTTTCAGATGAGAGAGACTGGTCGACTTCCGTTCTTATCGCTTCTGCTTCATGGAAACGGAGTGACTGGTGAATTGCAGAGGGGAGCCGAGCAACGAAGAAGGGGACACGAAAGAGGGAGAGGGAGAAGGACAAGGAGGAGGAGAGAGGGAGAGGGAGGAGGAGAAGAGAGGGAGAGGGAGGAGTAGGAGAGAGGGAGAGGGCGGAGGAGGAGCGCATCAGAGTCGTTCATGGCTCTCCCCTTCTGAAGTCGCTCTTCTTCGTCATCCGATGATGCGACAGGGCAGCTCTGTTCAGCTCGGAGGGTTGAGAACATTTGATTGCTGCCATTCCCTTTTCACTATTACTGATTCTGAGGCAGACATTATAGAATGAGCGGCCTGCCGGCCCGGGCCCGGCCCGGCGGCCCGGCGGTCCGACTGGCCTGAGCCTTTTTTCACAGCCTGGCAGCGGGAAGCCTAAGTTAGTAGCGATCGGACTCCAGTGCCGTGGGGGCCGCTGGCCGGACTCGACGGGAGTGTGAGGGAGTACGAATTTGTTAGACTAAGTTATACCGTATCATGCCCGCGGCCCTAGGATGCGCGGCAGTCTTGGGTTACTAAGTTAGGTACGGTCCCGAAGTCGGTTGAAGGGTTTCTTAGCTCTGTGCTATGACTATCTGTCATCAGTGGCCCGATCGCAGCATTCCGGGCAGTGACGAGCCGGGCGGGCGGAAGCTGGTCGGATAGTAGTACGGTATTCAGGGCAAGTTCAAAGAAAGGATCATGTTTAGAATACAGTGAAGAAGTTGGGCTAGGGGCTAGTCGGAGAAGCCCCAGACCTCGAGGAAAACGCACTCGAACTGATTGGAGGAGGCCAGACCCGGAGAGTCGAACGTCTCG